>NW_012116400.1:2871955-2901564 GCF_000951035.1 Colobus angolensis palliatus
CTCTACTAAAAATACAAAAATTACCCCGGCGTGATGGTGGGCACCTGTCAATCCCAGCTACTTGGGAGGCTGAGGTAGGAGAATTGCTTGAACCCAGGAGGCAGAGGTTACAGTGAGCCTAGATTGCACCATTGCACTCCAGCCTGAGTGACAGAGAGACTCCATTTCAAAAAAAAAAAACTGAAGGAGTTTTTCAGGTTGAAAGTTAGTAACCATTGGTAGTAATTCAAATAGACACACACACATAAAACAAGAGAACCAGTAAAGATAATAAGGTAACTACAAAAGATACTTGGGAACATACTATACATACTTCCTTGTAATCTGGGCTTTTTTTTTTTTTTTTTTTCACTTAGTAGTGTGTTTCCAAAAAATAGTAATTATTGGCCTGGCACAGTGGCTCATGCCTGTAATCTCAGCATTTTGAGAGGCTGAGGCAGTTGGGTCACTTGAGGCCAGGAGTTTGAGACCAGCTTGACCAACATGGTGAAACCCTGTCTCTACTAAAACTACAAAAATTATCCAGGTGTGATGGTGTGAGCCTGTAGTCCCAGCTACTTGGGAGTCTGAGGCAGGAGAACCACTTAAACCCAGGAGGTGGAGGTTGAAGTGACTCGAGATCGTGCCACCGCACTCCAGCCTGGCAACAGAGTGAGACTGTGTCTCAAATAATAATAATAATAATAACAATAATAAGAGGTTTAAATAATTTATAGATTAAAAAAACACACCCAGAAGTTTAGCAGAGTAACAAAATGCAGTACTGCTCCTAAGAAGATTTGAAACTAGTAAAAATTAGCCTAATGTTTGAGAAAATGAGTGTCCAGATACTATCTTCTTATAGAAATCATTTAAGCCCTCTATGAATTTGTGTGGTTTTGCAGGGTTTGTGTTTTGCATTTTTGTGTGTGTGTTTTGAGATTTTTAATTCCGTTGCAAAATTGCATTTACTAAGTGCTAGGAAACAACCAAATAAAACCTTGGATAAAAGAATATTAGCCTTGGCACTGTGGCTGGTCAGCTGGCAGTGGGATGCCATTTTACCCATGGCAAGTTTTAAGTTCTAACTCTATTCCTAATTCACTGTGTCTTATTCTAGGCAAATAGTTAGGTTGCAAGGACAATAACCTAATCAGACTAGCAAAAGCAAAGTCATGGGATATGGTTATTGAAAACAAGTGACAACATTACCCCAAATTTAAGCATAGCCAGGCTGCACATGATCTGAAACTGAGAACAAGAAAGTTAGGAACTGAGTCAGGGGTGCTCTCCCTCCATCTCTTACTCGTGTTCCTCGTTACTGACTAGTGTATATGCCCCTTGCTGTATATGTTAGGTTCATCATCTACTTCTGTGTTTCCTGCTCCCTCAAAGCTTCTGCTTGCATGCATCTCCATGGAATGGTGTTGACTCCAGCCCTGACTCTAATTGTCCTTTTAGTTTAAGGAATAACTGATAACTTTTTCTGTGTTTTTTATTTCAAATTCAGTCCAGAAACAATTGCAATGGTCTGGTCCAACTTACAGACTTAGTCTTCTTAAAAGTATCTCTTGTGGAAAAAAAAATCACATAAATTTGCTCTGCTGAGGGTAGCAAGTAGGACCAACTAAATTCAGCGAGGATAAGAGTGTATCTCAAATCAGTTACACTGCTCTCAGGTCAGTCACTACTCTCTCTTGCCTGTAATACTCATCTATAAAATCTTTCTTTGTGGCTCCCCCAGTTCTGAAGCTGCCTTTGCAAAGATTATGACGCAAGAGAAGCTGAGCATGGCTGACCCCATCCTGCTTCTAGCCTCATAGGCTGGCTGGCTTCCTTCATTTGTGGGTGTAGGCCAATCTACCTGTGGGAGGAATTTAGTTTATAGTTAAACTTTGAATCAAGGATGATACTAGCCCCTTCCTAAAACTGACACCCTCCTTCTTTGGGTACTGAAATCACCTTTGTAAGACTCACAAAAGGCCAGGAGACTAGGATTACGGGAGGGACCTGAATTCTGCTAAGATATTAAACAATAACCAGCTCTTGTTCCTTAGCTTGCTTTTCTGTAATCCCTTACTGCTAAGGAGTCATGTGGCCAGAGATCACAAGATTTGTGACTTCCGCAGTTGCTCCTATAGTTAATATCACTATTATAAAATCTAAGATTGGTTTTTTGAGATGTTTACCAGACTTTTGTATTCTAGAGACTAACTTCTCCCAGATCCACGACTCATGATTGAACCAGTTAGTCCTGTGGCCCCCCACCCAGAGGCTAACTGAGCATGTGAAGACTGTTTTTCATACCCCTATGATTTTAACCCCCAAAAATCAGCACCCATTTCCTAGCTCCCTGCCTGGCAGATTAGCCATAGAAACCCTAACCTCTGAGTTCTCAGGGAGGTTGATTTGAGTAGTTTCTTCCAACCTTCTCCTTGACTCCCCTGTGATTATTAAAATCTTTCTCTACTGCAAAACTATTGTCTCTGTGAATTGTTTTTATCTGTACAGCAGGCAAGAAGAACCCATCGGGCAACTCCAGATCAACTAGAATAGGCTATTTCCTAAGAGATGTGTCAATTGCTAGTATGAGAAGCCTTTCTTAATTCTTGGGTGTTCTGCACACACACTGATATTTTTATTGCATGGCATAGGACAGTCTTGTTTTATAGGAGAGTGACAGAAGTAGGTTATCATATGTATTAATCCCCTCTCCCCCGCACCCTCACCAGCATACCTGATACTTTCAGTGTGTCAGGTAAAAAGAGAATTTTACATTCTCTTTGGTTCATTTTCTAAGAACCAGGATTTAGCCTAAGCATCTGACTTGAGGATTTCCCCAATTACATTCTGAAAGAGATTTCCACAAATTTTTTCCACATGGAAATGCTTATGCATCTCTGACATTAATTAAAGGACTAATTCAATTGCAATTCTAAGAAAAATAAGTCACTCTTTAAAAATTCAAGCTCATCCTCTCACTTTGCAATTTTTGTATTGCAAATAGTATCATTTCTATAAATAACATGCAAGCAATGGTGTGAACAAGTTGAACCCTTAATTGGATGAATATATCTGAGGCTAAATGACAGAACTTCTGTTATTAAGTTACTACTTATGTTTTAATGTAGAATTTCTAACAGATGTCCTCACCTTGGGCTGAGGTAGGGGAGGCAGACACAGAACTGAGGATAAATGAAACAAGAAAGTTAAAGTGGGTTTAACCAATAAGATAAATACATGTATTGGCTGTATTCAAAATACTTTAGGTACTGTGGGAAACCCAGTCTTGCCCACCCATGACTCTCCCTGTGATCCTTGACTTCAGGTTTTAGCACTTTTGACTCGCTAAGTAAACGGTGGTCAAGAAACACCTTTACTATAAACCTAAAGGATGGCCAGTGAACCTCTAAAAAGATTTCCAGTGGATGAACTAACTGTAGCTTGATTACATAATATGTAATTCAGAATCTTATTAGAAACCCACATTCTTCTTCAACTATTTCTGTTTTATCACAATTATATTGTTAGTTCTTAATCAAAACAGATTGGGCTATATTTTTCTTCTGAATTCTCTTAGACTCCTTAATATACTACTAGCCAGGTGCATAGAAGACACTCAATAAGTGCTTATTCATTTGAATTAAGTGGAGCATATAGTCTTTTAGGATCTAAAGCAGCCATTTCAGTTTTACCTAGAGGTAACTTCCGTTTTACTTAGCAAATGGAGCAGGAAAATATTATATATATGCGAAGTCAGCACACTCATAAAACATAGTAAAATGTCAGAATGTTACTTTCTTAGAGATCATCTGGTATACAGCTGAGAACTGAGGGATGTGGCTACCTGGTCAAGACACACAACTAATCAGGATCTTTGATTTTTCTCTGTTCTCATCATTCCAACAGCTACATAAGTTTTTTAAAGACCTTAACCATGCTCTGTAATCATTTCCCATCAATGTGCCTACCTCCTTTAGTACTGGTAAGTACTCATCTCCTCAAAGAGTATACTTTCAGCAGGTGCTCAGAAGGACTTGAATGTCTTCTTTCATTTGTCTCACTTTTCCTTTTCCCTTTGTGGTGCTATGGTACATGTATTGGTTTTGTCCATGGTTCTTGGCTTATAACTCCCATAGCCCTTGTTACAGTTTTTTGTTATAAAGTTGGCTGTGTTAGACCTTAGAAGTGGAAACAGAATCTCTCTGACATTTTCCTTCCTTCTTCTTACCTGCTCCAAGGCAGGATTCTATTCTTCCTCAACCTTTCTAATTGTGGATCTTAGACTCTCATTCCAGAGAGAGTCTTCTGATGTCAGGAAGCTTCCATAAAACACAGGAGAACTGGGTTCAGAGAGCTTCTGGATATCTAAACACGTGGAGGTTTCTGGAGGGTGATGCACCCAGGGAGGGCATGGAAGCCCTGCACTTGTTTTCTAATACCTCACCTTACAGAGTTCTTCATCTGTATCATTTGTAATATCCTTTATAATAAACCCAGTAAACATAAGTAGGTGTTTCCCTGAATTCTTTGAACTGCTTCAGCAAATTAGTCAAACCACAAGTGGGGATCACAGGAACCCCAACTTGAAGTCAGTCAGTCAGATGTTGTAGAGGCTAAGACTTGGAACTGATGTGGGACAGGGGCAGTTTTGAGGACTGAGCCCTCGCCTTGTGAGATGTGATGCTATCCTCAGGTAGATAGTGATGAAATGGAATTAGAGGACACCCAGCTGGTGTCTGCTACTTGCTGTGTGGGAAAAATCCCCCACATTGGGTCACAGACGTCTTCTGTGTTGACTGTCATTGTGGTGTAAGAGTAGAGAAAAATCAATGAGTTTTGTCCTGAAACACCCTTTATACCAAGCCAGTCTACTGCTTCAAATATAACGGCTTCCTCCTTTATATTTGAATTAGTACTTCTCATTGCCTTTTTTCTAACTGAACAAGCCTAATAATTATGAAATATACCCATTATTAATATTCACTAGAATGAATTCTCAGCGGTAGTGAAGGAATGAATAAACCTAGAGAATCACTGCTTTATTAAAAGTTTCCATTACATGGGGTTTAAGGATCTATCTAGGAAAAGATAACAGTCATAGAAATTTCAATCCCACATCAACCAAATAAATACTAATAGGCAAGGGCAGGAGGCTTTCCATCAACAAGGAAATGCATTTGCAGAGGAAGCTGGAGAGGCTGGAAATGACAAAGCTATTAGGTAAAAGCTTGGCAACCTTAGTCTTTCCAGAGGTTAGGGATTTCTAAAAATGTTTCATTTTTCATCACAGTTTTATGAAGCATTTAGAAAGGAAAAGATGTCTAGTCAGGGCAGTTTCTGTAGTTCTGAAGGGATGAGATTTTTTTTAATGGAAATTGGTCATTTTTGCCCCTCTGATGCATTAGGAAATTCATACACTGTGTGACACCCCTCTCTGTCCAGGCCTGACACTGTGTTCTTATAAGGCATTAATTTCATTCTGCTTTCAGGCTTCAATTAGTGGATCATAATGTTGACTCATCAGAGGAACATGTCTTTACATAGCGTTAAAAATAGTGGAAGTCTGAGCTGAGCACACATCTTGATTACACATTGTCTAGGGATCCCAGTTTGCTATTCTGTCATTAAGAGACCTCCTCCCAAGTAAAGGAAAATGGAGTGTGGAGTTTGGGAGCAAGCAAACGGGTTAGGACAGATTTACAGACACTAAATGGAATGGAAACTACAAAACAAAATTTGCACATATCTCAGTTGGAGGGTCAAAGGGAAAGAAAACAGATTTCTCTTTGGGTGATACATAATTTAATTATATATCACAATGCTGGCATTTGTCTAGTGTTGATATTAGTTTTTTTCCCTCAAACTCAAGCAAAACCAAGAGTAACACTTTTATTTAATATGTTCTTAAAATTGAATTTTACAATCAGCCCTTAAAGTAGAATATGTTATGAATGTGGGGAATAATTGTACCTAAACAACAATAAACATTTTAGCAGCAGGTCCTCAGGGTGTGGTGCTCTGTATTCCTGCTGAATTCTCAATATGGAAAACACTTTAGCAGCAGGTCATCAGGGTGTGGCGCTCTGCATACCTGCTGAATTGCCAACACGGAAAAGCTGTTCAATAATCTGCATCTAGGCGCATTGACTTGATGCACAAAATCTGAATATTGTCACTGACATTATTGATACATGATTCTTGGAAAGAGGGGCTACAAGAACCTTCACAAACTAAACTGATTTACTTTGCAGACTTAGTGTAGAAATAAACACAGGTCATCCCCAAATCAATGGCATATCTAAATACGTGCAAGAAGAAAACCTTATGAGGACTCTGTTTGCAACCGCATCTGAAAGATCTCTGGTCCTCTGAGAAAGCATTTCTACTCACTGTTGGCTCAAGATCAGCTCTGTCCCCAGATGGTCCACATCCTTGTATTGAGTCTTGCCTCCATACAAAGATCTGTATCCAGACTATGCATACAGATTGGATTCAGAAATTGTATCCAGAATGTGTATTGCATTTATTCCTATTCTTTTTTGCCTCCTTTTCTTTCCCTAAAATGATTTCCCTGGGACTAAACCTTCCCTAGTCAACTTAGAATTATGCTATTAACAGTTTTCACTTCCCAGCCTGCTCTTTCCCCTCACTAGCTCCAGGTACCCCCAGATATCATTGCTGATCTCAACCTGGTATGTCCTTTGGAGAGCTATTACAATTCTTAACTTCTCTGTGTGTACCCTATCTTGTGCTTGGAAATGTAAGAATCAAGGAAAATGTACCATTTGATAAATACTCATGGAAGGAAAGAACAAAAGAATGTATGGATGAACATCAAGAACATTGGCTTTGAAATCAGGAGACCTAGATTTAAGTCTTAGCTTAACCACACTCTGGTTTCATGATCTCGGACTATGCTCAATTCTGTGAACTTCGGTTTCCTTACTAGAAAAATGGGGATAAGGATCTCTTCTATTAACCTCAACAGTTTTATGAATCTAACAATAGTCTTCGTAAACTATAAAGTACTACAGACATACTTTACTGTTATTATTAGAAAGATTTTACACTTAGACATTGATTTAATTAATATTCATTGGGTACTTCTTTGGGTAAGATTCTATAAAACCAAAGATAAATAACAGTGGTCTCAACCTCCTGAAGGATTTAGTCCACTTAAGAGGCCAACATGAATACAAGAAATCACAGTAAGTTATTTTGTTTAGGAGTGTCTGGAAAAGTATGACTATGTCAAGACAGAGAAAAATTCTGTCATTCTGAGCCTGAAATAATGTGCTGTTCTATTTGGTACACAGTTCCCTCTTTTTCCTCCCATACTTCCTCCTTCAATCCCTTACACTCACTCCTGGAAAATTCAGACCTATCTTTCTAACACTCAGCCCAGATACCATCTCTGCTAGTTTAATGTCCCAGTAGCACATGACATGGAATGGTGGCAGAGAAGGTTAAAAATGTGATTACACAATTTCAGATGTGCCTACCACCATGGGGCATAATATAACCAAGACATCATCACTGGGCAGATGATAGAGTTAACACATTCATTCATTCAACAAAAAAAAGTTGAGACCTTCTATGTGCCAGGCTCTGTATTAAGCTCACAGAAGCTTCCATTTTGTACAAAGGTGTCAGACTACCAATAAGTGAACAAACTAGTGTATATTTTTGTCAGAATTACACCAAATGGGATATGAAAGAGTTATGTTTGAAATTTATAACAAGAGAACATATTGTTTAGGAACTTTCTGTCAACTTGGAATGCATAACCTGAAGAGTTATTCAGTGGGATTAGATTCCAGTCTAATTCAGAAATACAAACAGGTCATAATGTAGCTGAATTACCATGGTCAGAGAATCAACATATAATGGTTTATATCATTTTATGTGCTGGACACAGTGCTAGGCACAAGGGTATAAAAGTAGGAGATAAAGACTAAAACTCACTCTTTACCATCATGGAGCTTACAGTCTAATGCAGTAAAGCCCAGATTTAGATTTCAAGGACTTGAAAAGTCTTTAATGAATAATTGAGATCATCTGTCATTATCTCTCTGTAAAGTAAAAAATACTTTAACATAAAAATTAGAGAGGAGATTATATCAAAAAATTTTTAAATGACTAAACAGCTCTATGTAAAACTGTCTACACTGTTTTTATTTTTCTAATTTCCCTGCTAATCTGAAGAATTTTGCCACCAATCTACATTAGCTTCTATACTTTGGGGTGAAAAACATTTAGCAAATATGAGGTTTTCTAGATTCCTGCTCTCAAGAATCAAGTCAGTCTGGATGAAAGAGAAAAAGGCAAAATTATTTCTTCCTATTATTATTAACGTGGTATCAGAAAAAAAACTTTGACAATATTGCATGTATTTCAGACCTAAACAGTTCCCTCCACCTCCCTTTCTACATCTTTGCTCACCTCCCATCAAACCTCTGGTGCTCTCCAGATTCTCTAAGCCCCATCCCAAAAGTAGTCCTTGTTGTCAAATGACTTATTATACTCTTTCCAACTCAAAACTCACTCCCTCCGTGCAACAGAACTCAATTCTTTCAAGAAAAGCAGTAAGGTTGAAGCAACCCTCCCAGATGTGTTTGCATTTGAAAAATAATTTTTATTGCTTTTTTCTAATTAAAAAAGTAATGTATGTTTACTGTAGAAAATATAAGAAATATAAGGCAGTATTAACAACAACAACAAAACAACCCAAAGCCTGTAGGGCATTTGCATTTCTAAGAGAGAATGTTCGTTGACAGATGGGTTTAGTCACTGTAGCTCTATGGAAGGCCTGCAGTATTAGCAAGGGATTGTGATAGGAAGTTTGAGAAAAGCAAAGTGAGGCAGAACCAGATCTTATCCTCAAGTAACTTATAGTGTAGTATCCAAATTATTCCATTATTAATGAATAAAGGGCAGCAAATGCTGTACACTTTAAATGGAGAGTGAAACCCTAGCTTTGTTTAATTCTATTTTAAAGCATTAGAAATCAAAGTTCAGCCTTAAAGCTGAGCTCATTGTAGGATGCTTTTAACATGGGTGCTGGGCTTCCTCTATAGAATCTGCCTTCCTTACAAAGCATGAAATAGGTAGAGAAAGAAAAGGAATAATTACAAATTGTATTTTCCTGGGAGAAATAGCTTATTTTTCTCTTATATTCACTTCCATTCTAGATCTTTCACAAGAATGTGAAGTCATCTAATGAGGTCTACATTTCCCTTCTACTTCTTCTGTCTCCTATTGTTTTATAACTTATTTTTAATTTATATCGAGTAAGTATCACTCTTTGTGATCTTGCTCTATAAGTTTTGACAAATGCATAGAGTTGTATAAGCACCAGGACAAGATACAGAACAGTTCCATGAACGAGATGGGATATCTCCCTTGACCTTGACCTCCTTTTTGGGCAGGAACTGGAGTGGCTCATTTTACTCAGCTTGCAGTCTGTAGATGACTAAGTGTTAACAGCTCAATAAAGGGTCAGGATGTCAGCCTCCTGAACCTGCCCTTTCTGACACCTGAGTTCTTGTTTGGAGTCCAGGAAGAATCAGGTCACATAAACTGTTTGAAAACTGATGAATTCAGAAGAAGTTATTGAACAGTGAAAGTGGCTCTCAGTGGAAGTGGAGCTGGAAAGGGGTTGGTGCAGGAAGAAGATGCTCTTTCTCTGAAGCCCAACCGTCTATGGCTGGACTCCCCTCTGAAAACACAAGGACCCTGAACTTCAATTGCTTCTCTGCTCACTGCTCAGCCCAAGGCTCAGCAGATTTGCTGTGTTGCTCTTTTTTCTTCCTCATTTTTTCTGCCAGCTGGTCTTGTTTTTATGGGGACAGGATACAGGGTGGGGCAAGCCAAAAAGGCAATCATTTGGGTGGAAAAAATGGGGTCAGTTGCTTTCATTTAGAGCCAAGATTCCAAGCTCGAGAGTGGAATTAGCTGGGAGCCCAGTTGTTCTTTATGATCAACACTGTTCCCTGCAAATTACCTTGTGCTCCCTTTTTCAATCAAACTTCCCCACCCCCACCCCACTGCAGCCTTTGGCAACCTCTAATCTGTTCTCCATCCCTGTAGTTTTGCCTTTATAGGATGTCATATAAATGAGCCTGGCTTCTTTCACCCACCATAAAGCATTTGAGATTCATCAATCTTGTTGAATATATCTGTAGTTAGGCTTGTTACTCACAGAACCCCTAAGTCAACTCAACAGAAGCCACGATACAGGTGAGATTGTCTAGGATACCTCTATGGAGGAGCCTATCCTCTAATGAAGTGAACCCCTGTGACACACGTGGAAGACAAAGTACTTGAGAATTTTATGCCAACAGAAATACTGCCAGCTTGGATCAAAAGGGACAGAGAGAGGACACAATTAAAAAAGGCTGTCAACCCCCTTGTTGGAATTGCTACATTCAGGAAACAAGCTGACAAAACAACTCAGGGGAAAATACATGCTGCCCTTCATATAAAATAAGGAGTGACTCTAAGGGTGGGACTTTGACCCCGGGGAGCGGAGTGTTAAAGCACAGAGGATTAATTAAAGGCCTTGAAACCTAATGTGAGTTTGCCCAGTAATATTTCAAAATTACCTAAGAACAGTGTCTCCTTATTCCCTTCAAATTTCTCCCTTTTTGAAAGGAAATGTCTGGCTACTCTATGCCTGCCTTCCTCTGCCATTGTATTTTAGAAGCAGATAACTTCTTTGGTTTTATATAGGTCTACGGAGGAAGATAAATTTTGCCCCTAGCTCATACCCAGAGTTTCACCCTTTCCTGATTGAGATCATGAGATTTGGGATTCTGAGATGATGAGATTTAGATGAAAGTATGGACTTTGAGTTCATGCTTTAATGGGTAGAGACTTTTACCATTGGAAAAGTGGTATGGGATGGGATGAAAATATTTGATATGCGGAATGGCTGTGAATCTTTGGGAGTCAGAGGAAAGACTACGTAGGCAGAATAGTAACCTCCTAAAGACACCCATGTCTCAGAATTTGTGAGCTAGTTACTTTATACAGCAAAAAGGACTTTGCAGATATGAATAAGTTAAGGATATTGAAATGAGGAGGTTTTCCTGGTGAGCTCAATTTAATCACAAGGGTCCTTATAAGATGAAAGCAGGAAAAGTCAGAGCCATGGGAGTTGTTAACAGCGAAGTAGAATTCAGAGGCTTATGGCATGAACCGAGGAACATAACAGCTTCTAAACAGCTGGAAAAGACAGGGAACAGGGCCTATAGCAAGAATGTAGCTCTCACAGTCATGGTTAGGCTTTTTCCAATCTTCGTCTTTCCTAATTTATAAAGGTATTTGCCTATGTTTTCTTCTGGTGACATGTATGGTTTCATTCTTTTTTTGAGACAGAGTCTTGCTCTGTCGCCACGCCAGAGTACAGTGGCACGAACTTGGCTCATTGCAACCTCTGCCTCCCAGGTTCAAATGATTCTCCTGCCTCAGCCTCCCAAGTAGCTGGGTCTACAGGCACGTGCCACCACGCCAGGCTAATTTTTGTATTTTTCATAGAAATAGGGTTTCACCATGTTGGCCAGGATGGTCTCGATCTCCTGACCTTGTGATCTGCCCACCTTGGCCTCCCAAAGTGCTGGGATTACAGGCATGAGCCGCTGCACCCGGCCTCATTCTTTTTTTACATTAATATCGCTGTGTCATTTGGAACTTATCTGTATGGATAAAGTAAGAAAAAGATCTTTTTCAAATGTCTTACCAATTCTCCCAATAGCTTGTATTAAAAGGCCTACATTTTCTCAATTGGTTTGAGATGTCACATTTATTAGACATAAAAATTTTACATGCATTTTGTCTATTTCTAGAATTTTGATTCTGTACCCTTTGCTTTTCATCTGTTCATAAGCTGAAATCATGTCATTTTAATTATAGAGGTTTTATAATATGTTTTAATATTTGATATGGCTAGCATCTACATATTATTTTTCTATTTTGTTGTTTCCATAACTACTCTTGGATGCTTATTATTCCATTTTAACTTTATAAATAACTTATCTCCATTTAAAAAAACCTGACTGTGTTAATATTTTACATTAACTTGACATCATTATGATGTTTATTCTTCCAGTCCCAGGACATTTTTATTCATATATTATTCTTCATTTTGTATCAATTTGTACTAATTTAAATTATCTATGAATATTCAGAGAATATTGACACCTACAAGAATGGTTAACCCCATGATGAAAGGAAAAAACATCTTTCTCTTTTGGCATATTCTGGCAGGCTTACCAAGTTATAGGAAAATCCTTTTCTTTTTTCCTGCTTTCATCTGTGTTTTCAAGATAAATGCCTTAACATTTATATTATTGAGTTAGTGCCAGGGTGCTTCTACTTTCAAAATGTAGGAGCTGATCCAATAGTAGTCCAAGATTGGCAAAATGTCTTTGTTAAATGAGAAGCCTCATCAAATCTCCATTAATTCACATGTTTCCAAGTGTAAGCAAAATGTTCTCTTTCCTAAAAGTGAGAGGCTCTCAGTTTTCCCTAAGAAAGATTTTTCTAAATCTTCTCAGCTCCTTCCTTTTCTGGTTTCTTTCCAAAGACACCAAAGTAGGGTTTGTCAGACAATCTGCATCACTAGTGCATATAATAATCATTTTTCAGAGTCTGTGATTGACATTTTGGCACATAGTGTCACAAGGCCATGTTAACAGACTACATTTTTTACTAACTACAAACCCCAACATCTATGCTTTGTTTTCTGCCCAGTTGGAGACACCCCCATCTACCAATTTTTCACCACTATAGTAATCAAGACTCACGCCCATGCTTCCCCCTTTCTCCTTATGCCTTCTGACTAAGCCTGTGCCTCCTCATATGGCCTTATGTAGCATGATGTATCTTCTCATCTTGGAAACTGTGAGTAGTAAGCTTTTCTTTCAAAGGCTGTTATCTCTGTGTTTGTCATCTTACTGTACCTGATTAGAACAAATCATTTTAAAACATGAGAATCTCTGCTTTCCTTCTGCTCTGGGAGCTCTTTGCCATTCATCTCAGATATTGTTCACCATCGCCTTTGCTTGTAGATTTAATGGCAGTAGAATTATTTGTTCCCATAATGAGGTTGACATAGCTTTGGTTGTTGTTCTGTTTTTGGTTTTGCTGTTGCTATTTATGATCTCTCTACATTTTCGCCATCCCTTGATCTTCGGTGCTGACACAGTAATGCAAAAGGCAAATCCCCTTCTATAAACAACCATGGAATTTGTATGCCCCATAATAATAAGGTTATTTTAGTATTATCTTTAAGTCCCCATCTCTCCTGGACACATAAGTGCCTCTAAGACAAGTGAGCTAATAATTTCTGTTCTACCTATTGTTTTGTGACTACCTTCTGTTCTCTTCCCACAGTCAAGCCTAGTTGCTTAGTCTGAACTGTCATGCCTAATAACTTTCTTAGTTCAGGTGACTTTTTCTTCATGGAGGGTCAGTTGTACACATCATCCACTTGCAGTCTAGCTTTTATGATCACTACTCTCTCTTGCTCACTAAACTTAGTTGTTCATATTTGAAGCCCAAATATTAATAAGGCTCAAATTATCTTTCAGTGAGAGTTCTGGAACTCTATACATAAGTGGACTACTACTAGAAATTGAAGTTTACTGACTCCACGAATCAGCCTATCCTAGCCTCAGCTCTTATCCAACTGGAACCTATACCTCATAGTCATTCATTGCGTAAAATGCTTTTTATATATTCATGGTATAATTTCTTTGAACTAATTATAACATATATCTGTATCCTGTATAAATTATGTGGGATCAAAAGTTGTCAAAAGTGTCTCTAGTTTTCATAAATTATTATGCTAAAACTAAAATTGCTTAAGGCTAAAGGCGAACTTTCCATTTCTGTTTCCAGTTAAAGGTCATGACTTAAGAATCAACTAGAGGTTATGAGACATGAACAGCTGACTACAGAAACTGTGTCAAAGAAAATAATATGCTTTTTCTTCTTTTTTAGATCATGACTTATGACACCAAAAATGAAATGCTCTTGGCAAGAAATAGAGTTTATCTCATGGGACCCGAGAAGAATATATTTTCTAGGAGACTTGCCAACAGGATAAAGAGAGATTTCAATTGAAGATTGAGAGAAGAGGGGCGAAATGCCCAGCTTGCACTATAAAATACTGCCCTTGGAGGTTATTAGGTATAAATTAGGAGCAGGGGGAAGAAGCAATGGAGAAGATGCCAAGTAATTTATAAAAGGAAATAACACAGAATAGAATCATAGGGTAAATCTGACATCTTCAGAGTGACTATAGCAATGAAAGAAGTATGGGTAATAAACAAAATGAACTTGAGGCACTTAACCCAGTGAAATCCATACAAGGTCATGAATGCCACTGAGAGTTGGCAGGATTGTTGACAAATGATGATAGAAGGAGAAAATATCCAGCTTTAAGGGAAAAGATATCGCACAGAGAAGGAAGTGTTGGGGAAAAGGACAGCTCTGTATTTCAAGAATGTCTAAACCTAAATGGAAGCTCAAGAAGCTAGATCAGAATATCATATTGTCAAACATTTGGATGAGGATGCAGGAATGCCAAATAGGCATGGTACTGTAACGTGTCAATCAGAGATAGGAGTTAGTCATAGCATAAGAGGAAGAATGCCATCGTGGGTTTAAGAAACATGACTGTCACCTACTAGCAACTTACTCTTTCAGGAGGTCAAACACGTCACAAGATTTTTCAATCAAGATGAATAGAGTCAGGAAGAATAGTGAGAAAAGAGGTTAGGGAGTCATGGGGATGTGAAGGTTAAAGAGAAAAAGGCACACTTAATAAATTATTCTTCCTCCATTATATTCTACCTAATGCCATATCCCTGAACCCACCCAATACCTCAGCTCAGCTGTCCACATTCCCAGTGCACTAGCCTTGATTCTGGGCCATATACTAAACACTACTTTCAGTTTGGCACTTCATCAATATCAATCCACCCCTAATCTCTCCAGCCTAACAAAACAGAGTTTATTTTTCAATTAAATCATGGTCTCAGCTTCAAATGGTGGCTCAGCTTCAAATAGTGACTCAAGAACCCAAGCTACTTTGGTCTTGTCTTCTACAATCTAGCATCTTTAAGGTCACCCTGGTATCATCTAGTCCAATCTTGTCCAACCCATGACCCACAGGGCCACATGTGACCCAGGATGACTTTGAATGCAGTGCAACACAAAGTCATAAACTTTCTTAAAACATTTTGAAACTTTTTTGTGTTTATTTTAAGCTCATTGGCTATCATTAGTGTATTTTATGTGTTGCTCAAGACAATTCTACTTCTTCCAATATGGCCCAGGGAAGCCAAAATATTGGAGACTCTTGAATTCTAGTCAGTAAATGATGAAAAGAGAGTTTGGGGTACCCTAGACTCCTTACTTTACCATCTAGGCCTGGAATGGTATGCAACTCTTTTGTTTATAATCCATTGACAAAAATCTAGTGACATAGCCTCATCTGGATGCAAAGGGTAGGGGAAATGTAGATTCTGACTTGGCAACTTCTTTCCAGCAACAGCTCTATCAATGAAAGGGGAACAAATGTTTGATGGTCAGTGAGTTACTGTCTATCACTAGAGAAGTCCACACGGAGCCATGAATGACTGACATCACCTTGGCCTCTACACTTTTGGATGAACAGGGAGTCAGTGATTGATGCCAACTATGTACCAAAAGAAGGATCCTTTTAAAAAGAAAAAAAATTAAATAAATATTAAACTTAAATAAAGATACTCATGGTAATATAATTGAGAAGAAATGTACTAAATTGTAACTAACTTCAAAATACATCAAAATTAAGATAAATGGATGTATAAAGACAGGAATCATAGATGGTTAGATATGCAATTAGTCTAGTAAAATGTTAATGATACAGGTAGTGAATTTATGGGCATTTACTCTAAAATTCTACAAACTTTTCAATAGGTTGGACATTTTTTATAATAATATGTTGAAAGAGAAAGAATAAGGCCTGACCATATACTACCAAAATACAACCTGAGGTTTAGAAGTGTATTTACATGTATACAATTAATTTGAGGTATATTTACATATGTAAATTACATATGTACAATTTACTATGTACAGACAATTCCCTTTATAAGTTTTTATCACCTCCCAAAACTTGGTGGGGGTGCCTTTCTTTGGGGTAGCTTATTTTCTTCTTCATAGACGTTTTATATTTTGCTTTTCTCCAGAATCAAATTGGTGGTAAGGAACAGAGAACAGAAATGTTATATATACAGTAATACGTACAAGCCCAGCAAACTTTAATGATTTTTCTTGAACTGCTTCAGAATGTGTGAGGCAAGGCATGCTTAAACATGCATATAAGACCAGGGTTTCATGGTATGATTTAGCCCCTTGGTCTTCTACAGGGAAACTCACACTTTGTTCATGCACAGGCCAGGAATGAGCAAAATGTAATTCTCTTGCTTTATCTACTATTTTTTGTTCTTACTATTTCTTAATATTATTATACTATGTCAATAATCCCTGATAGCCACAAATAGTAGCTTCCACCTATAATCCCAGCACACTGGGAGGCTAAAGCATGAGGATCACCTGAGGCCAGGAGTTCAAGACCAGCCTGGGCAATATAATGAGAGTTTGTCACTACAAATAAATAAATTAATTAAATAAATATCAGCTGGGCTTGGTGGCACATGCCTGTGATCCTAACTACTTGGGATGCTTGAGGATCCTCCCCGCAGGAGGATTGCTTGAGTCCAGGAGTTGGAGGTTGCAGTGAGCTATGATCAGGCCACTAAACTCCACCCTGGGCAACAGAGCAAGACCCCATCTCTAAAAAGAAAAAATAATAATACTCCATTACACCCCACGCACACACACACATACACACACACACACGTGTGCACGCATTTCTGTAGGCACTGGTTCTAGGAAAAAGGTTGCTCATCTTCACCAGATTCTCAAAAAGCATTCATGATATAAGGTTTGCAAACTCCTGTTATGAATGTTTGTCTGGTAACACTTGGCTGTATGTAAATAACATATCAGAGACTAGTTGTGATGGAACAGCAGAGGGTACTGGGAGGCCAGAATCATGAAGGCAAGTAGCGTGAGTATGTAGAGGAATGAAAAGAGTCTAAAAGGAGAGATAAAAAGTGCTGTCCTTACTCCTCAGTTTTGCCTAGAGTTAGTCCTGGATCTCGTACAAAGGTAATCTAACCTGACTCAGACCCTCTACTTAGGAGCAAAATTACCAACAATTTCTTGTGTACCAAGACAAAAAAGAGAAAGAAGAGCTGCTTTAAAACTGCAGCTTTTTTGTCTTCCTCAGTATATGTGTGTGTCTGAGGCAGGTGGTTGCAGGTTCTGATGAGAGAGAAAGAAGCAGCTGTGAAAGGAGATGCTGTTTTTAGAGAAGGCACCCTATGGGGCCTGGTCCGGATAGACCAGTAGGCAGACTTCTTTTTCTGGTTCAAGTTGACCACTGAGCAGTTTGAAAGCTGGTGGCTTAGAAAGAAAAGTGAAAACTGCTAAACTGCTTCACATAATAATAGAAAAGTTCTTTCTTCATTTGGAAAGTGAAATCTTTACAGACTATGTTAATTTAGGAAGCCACATTTTTCCTTTCTTATTATCTTAGAATTACTGCTTGGAGTGTTCTTTGTGTGTATGTTATGCATGTGTGTGTGTGTTGTTCAAAGACTTCTCTCAGAACATTAGGTCTTGAGGCTGGAAGATGGCAGAAAGAAGCAGTGATATATTGAACTCACACTGGGAGAGGTACTCACCCAAACACAATTGGACTTTGAATTTCAAAGCCCATAGAAGGTATCGTTAGAGGTCTCCTGTGACCTCTATGTGAATATATTAGACCCTAGAAAATGTTCTGCAGTGAATTGCTATCACCAAAAAATAGTGGAAGAAATGACTGAGCAGAAGACCGATCTAAAGCATAAAAAGGCTTTCCTGAAGGGTATGAGATCAACAGTGGAACGTTTGAGAAGAAGGGCTGTCACTTTGAGAATCAATCACACCTGAACTGAGGAGATCCATGAAGAAAGGTTGTCAGATTTAGAAAGAAAAGAAAAAAAGGATACCTGGCTGAATTTGAATTTCAGATAAATAATAAATTTTTTAGTGTAAGTATATCCGATGCAATGTTTGAGGCATGTTTACACTAAAAATTGTTCGTTATTTGTCTGAAATTCACACTTAACTTAGCATTCTGCACTTTATCTAGCAACCCTACCATGAGAAAATTCCTGGTTTTCTTTCCTCTTTTATTTTGAAAACAGTCCTATGTACCCTCTGCCCTCAACTTCCCACCACGATGTTTAATTTGTTCAAGACATATTCACACTATTAGTGATGTGTAATGCACATACACACAGCAGCCGTATGTTGGTGTTGCTGAGGATAAGTTAAGAATAAAAGGATAAGCTGCAGAGACCCTTGAGGTGAGGCCAGGGTGGGCGGGTCAGCACCTGCTTGCTGCACACTCCTCTGCTGAGGCCATGTAATCTTTTAGAACAGTGGTGACCATAGTCTGGATAAGGACCCACAGAAAAGCAAACAGAACTCTATAGCAGAGCTCAAGCCACAGCTGGAGATCTGGTAACAGCAGATAAGCAAAAGAGAACCTCAAAAGGGAGTACATTCTAGCTCCTTCTATGGTGTGGCTGAAGCCACCAGGCAACAGGCAACTCAACCAAACTCATCACTTTAATAGATAATGTAGCTTCTCTTCTGCTCTACAAAAAACTTTTCATATGTCACAAATGTTGCCAAGAAAGTCTTCTTTCCATTTAATGGAAGTTTTTTCTAGCTGAATACTACAGATCTGTGTTGTCCAATACAATAGCTACTAGCCACAGGTGATCACTGAGTACTGAAAAAGTAGCCAGTCAGAACTAAGATATGCTGTAAGTGTAAAATATACATTGATTTCAAAGACTCAGTATGATAAAACTAAAGGTAAAATAACTCCATAATTTTATATTAATCAAATGTTGAAAAAATAGCACTTTGGATATACTGATTTAAGCAATGTAAGTATTATTAAAATTAATTTCACCTATTTCTTCTTACTTTTTTTCACATGGCTACATGTACATTTGTAATTTTAAGTTGTATGTGTGGCTCACAAATGTCTTTCTATTGGACAAAGCTATTGTAGACGCTATCAGTAGACTGTCAGAATGAGATGGAAATTATCTAAAAAATGATCTACTTTAGTTCTGTAATTTAGTTGGTAATAAAAGTAAGACCCAGAAAGGTGAAGTTCCTGGTCAAGATCACCCAGCTAGTTAATGACACAGGACTAAAACTGGAGACATGACATTTCAGTGTGTTCTAATTTTCTGTACTACTTCTCTAGTGTTTAGTACAGTCACAAGTGGCAAAATGACATTTCAGTCAATGAAGGATCACATATATGATGGTGGCCCCAAAAGATTATAATGGAGCTGAAAAATTCCTATCACCTAGTGACTTTGTAGCCATTGTAATGTTCTAGCACAATTACTTAATAAGTTTAGTGTAGCCTAAGTGTACAGTGTTGATAGTCTACAGTACTATACAGTCATGTGCTAGACTTTCACAGTCACTCACCACGTGCTCACTTCTTCACCCAGAACAACTTTCGATCTTGGAAGCTCCGTTTATGGTAAACGCACTATACAGGTGCTTCATTTTTTAAGTTGATTATACTGCATTTGTACTGTACCTTTTCTCTGTTCAGATACACAGATGCTCACCATTGTGTTACCATTGTCTGCAATATTCAGAATGGTGAGCTGCTGTACAGTTTTGTAGCCTGGGGGCAGCAGGGTGCACCATATAGCCTCAGTGTGGAGTAGGCTCTGCCATCTATGTGCGCTGTGATATGCACACAATGCCAAAATCACTAAAGCATGCATTTCTTAGAACATATCTCTGTCATTAAGCGATTTATGACTACATTTCAATCTGTTAAAATTATACATGTGCAAGACAAATTCTAAAGTTTGGAAGGATCTTGAAACATCAATTATCTGCACAATCTAGGAAATTTAACTTAACAAGAATTTTACTTTGTCTTGTCCAAAGGAAAGTACTGTAAGTGATGGATTTTAAAATAAAATGAACTGTGCCTAAGAATGTACTTAATGGCCAGGCACAGTGGCTTATGCCTGTAATCTCAGCAATTTGGGAGGCCAAGGTGGGAGGATTGCTTGAGCCCAGGAGTTCAAGACTAGCCTGAGCAACATAGCAAGACCTCATCTCTACAAACAGTAATTTAAAAAGTTGCCTGGTGTGGCAGTGTGTGTCTATGGTCCCAGCTACCTAGGAGGCTGAGATGGGAGAATCCCTTAGGCCTGGTGGTCAAGGCTGCAGTGAGCTGGGATTGAGCCACTGCACTACAGCCTGGACAACAGAGCAAGATCTCATCTCAAAAAAAAATATGACTTATAATAGTGGTCATTTTATTGTGAATAAAACTACCTTATAAAAAATACAAAAACATCACAAGTAGTGCTTGAACTACATGTTAAAATAGTTTTCATATGTGGCCTCATATTAAAGGTAAATAGAGCTGGACCTAAAAGCAAACATACAAAGTCTGGTAGAGTCTGCAACAGCATTTCTCCTTAATTCATAGCCCACACCCTGTAATTGTGGCCATTTCAAAATCGCAAAGCTCTCCTCCTCTCTGAGTCTGTACATTTCCCTCACCGTTGATGTACTATTAAAATAAGAAATTATCAGATATCATAGCATATGTAAAACCATCATAGGTGTCCTAAATCTTTTCTCTCTTGTTATGGAATTTCATGGAATGATCCAGGTAGAAATCAAGCAATGTCCTTTAAGTCAGATTCTAAGCAGTACAAAAAAAAAAAAATAATTGTGGAAGTCAAAAAACAAGCCACATTACATGTTTTATTGTCTGTATACTCACTTGGATACTATCCTCTGCCCACTCTCCATGTCCTATTTCTTCAGTGGGGTCTTCATCCACATAAATTAACACATGGACTTGCAATACATCAAGCACTATTCTATGTGCTGGGAATATTTAGTTAACAATTCTGGTACTGTCCATCCCCTCAGGAACTAACTTTATTTTTTGTTGTTGGTTTTCTTTTTGTTGTTGCTTTTTGTTTTGTTTTGTTTTTTGAGATGGAGTCTCGCTCTGTCACCCAGGCTGGAGTGCAGTGGAAAGATCTCGGCTCATTGCAACCTCTGCCTCCTGGGTTCAAGCAATTCTCCTGTCTCAGCCTCCCTAGCAGCTGGGATTACAGGCAGTTGCCACCATGCCCAGCTAAGTTTTGTATTTTTAGTAGAGATGGGATTTCACCATGTTGGCTAGACTGATCTTGAACTCCTGACCTCCAGTGATCTGCCTGCCTCAGCCTCTCAAAGGGCTGGAATTACAGGTGTGAGCCACTGCGCCTGGCCCAGGAGTTAACCTTCTATGGCTGCTCGCCTGACTTCCTTACCACTGAAGTGCAGTGCTGAAGTTTCCTTCCTTTCTTGCCTTGGCCTCATGCCCCTGACACTCATTCCTTGATTGACTGACCCTACTCTCTGGGTCTTGCACGTGTTTCTTCCAAATGAATGGGTTCTGATCGACTTGGCCCATAGTCCTGTCACCATTCTCTGATGACCTTAGGGTCATTGGCACTCATAAATTATAGAAGGATGAAGTATTTTCTCCCATGTTCCACATTAGAAGACCTCTAAAGTCTGGGCCTAGCCCTCTCCTTGCTTTAGGTTAGAATAGCCTCTGTCCATTGTTACAAACCAAGCCTTCCAATATCTGCAATCTCTGCCCAGGCACAGGGACACCAGCTTTCCCTTTCTGCATGCCTCTTCAACATCCCCTTCCTCCTTCTTTGCCTGAGCACTAAGACTTCTCTTACTGTCTCTGCCTTTATCTTAGAGAATCCCTGTCTGCCTTGAGACTACAATGCAGATTTCATGTTCACTGCTGCAGCGGACATTATTTCAGCTGGTACTTAATGATTTCTTTGCACATTAGTGCATTCTTCCCCAGCTGACATTTAAGCATAGATTCTTATGCCTTCTGTGTCAGGGAATGAGATTTTGGAGAAATATGAAAGTAATCAGAATACATCATCTTTGATAACCCAGGTATTATCCAATTACAAACTCAGGGCTTTTAGAAGTTCCATTTCAAATCAATACCTGCTCCTTAATTAAAAGGATCCCATAAGCATTTTCCCATTTAAAAGAGTAACATGAAATATTAATTATTTATATTGGAAGTAAACAACTGAAAGCTAATAAATTTGCAAATTCAATTACCACAAAAACTATCAAATGTCTTTTTGTTTAATTGCAATGGATTCCCCTTTAGACATCATAATGGAATTAATAGAACATTCTGGTAATCAATAAAAATTGATTAATTGATCAATCAGCAGAACATGGTTAGATTCTTCAACCTCCAGATGTTATTATTTATGCCCAAGCAGTGCCAGAGCAAGTATCTAGCAAACAGATATGAGAGACACAGCACCAGGATAGGGGGAGGACATTTGGACATTATCCAAAGTTCAGTGTGGGGTGATGTAGCTTTTGCATATATATGGAGCATGTCACCCTTGAAGGGTAAGCATTATGCCACTCATTAATATATTATCAAGGTCTCTTCATAAGGGAAAGAAACACAGTCATCCTTCACGGATGAGCTATTACATTTATTCCTGAGGATTTATTAAAAATTAACATTCTATCACTTTACATTTTTGATACCTGCCAGCACCTAAAAATGCAGCCATAGGTTTTGGCCCAAAATTTTTTAAAAACATTCTGAATATGTAAGGATCTCCAAAATAAACATGACCCTCCCCCTTTCCCAAGGTAAAGCCTCCTTTTTCGGTCCATCCTTCTAAGTTCCCTCCTGCTTTCTGCTTACCATCGGGACATGTTTTATGTCACATGTGGAAGCCAAAGCCCTTCAAGAGCAAGATCTATTTTTTGAGGCTGGAAGGTATTCATTGCCATCATGCAAACAGTCTACACTGCAGGTTTACAAAGTAGTTATTATTTAAAAGAAAATATGCACATAATTATTTCTTTAATATTGTCTCTTCCCTGGGATTATAAACTTGGTTAGAGCAGAGATTGGACCTCTACTGCCTAGTACCATTCCTGAGCACACACATGTCCAGACCAATAATTATAAGAATATATATTTTTGTTTTATTGAGGTATAATTAACAAATACAATTTGTATATATGTGATGCGCACAATTTGTTATTTTGATATATGTATATATTGTAAAATAATCACCAAGTGAATTAACGTGTCCATCACCTCACATAGTTATCATTTTCTCTTTTCATGGTGAGAACACTTAAGATTTACCATTGTAGCAAATTTCAAGTATACAATACAGTTCTGTTAGCGATAGTCACATTACTGTTACTGTATCCCCAGGACTTATATATCCTGCATGACTGAAATTTTGTGCCTTTTCACCAACATCTCCCCATTCTCCCCTTCTCATAGACCCTGGCAACCACCATTCTACTCTCTACTGCTATGAATTTGGCTTTTTTAGATTCCATATTTAAGTGAGAGTATACAAAATTTGTCATTCTGTTTCTGGTTTATTTCACTAAGAATAATGTCCTCCAAGGTTATCCACGTTGTCACAAATGGAAAGATTTCCTTCTTCTATTATTGCTAACCAATATTTCATTGTGTGTGGTATATATCTGCGTGTTTAAATGATATGGTTTGAATATATGTCCCTTCAAAATCGCATATTGAAATATGGTCTCCAGTGTTGGAGGTGGGTCCTGGTGGGAGGTGTTCGTATTATGGAGGCAGATCCCTCATGAATGTCTTGGGCTGTCCCTTTGGTGATAAGTGAGCCCTTTGCTGTGAGTTCACAAGAGATCTGGTTGTTTTAAAAGTATTTGGTACCAGCAGGGCATGGTGGCTCATGTTTGTATTCTCAGCACTTTGGAAATCTGAGGTAGGTGGATCACCTGAGGTCAGGAGTTTGAGACCAGCCTGCACACCATGAAGAAACCCCGTCTCTACTAAAAATACAAAAATTTGTGGTGTTGCATGCCTGTAATCCCAGCTACTCAGGAGGCTGAGGCAGGAGACTCGCTTGAACCCGGAAGGCAGAGGTTGCAGTGAGCTGAGATTGCACCACTGCACTCCAGCCTGGGTGATAGAGTGAGACTCTGTCTCAAAAAAAAAAAAAAAATAGTGTTTGGTACCTCTTCCATCCTCTTGCTCCTGCTCTGGCCATGTGACATTCCTGCTCCCTGATCCCACTTTGCCTTCCACCTTGAGTAAAGTCTCCCTGAGGCCTCCCAAGAAGCCCGGCAGATGCTAGCACCATGCTCGTACAGGCTACAAAACTGTGAGCTAAACTACTTTTCTTTACAAATTACCCAGCCTCAGGTATTCCGTTATAGCAACACAAGAACAGCCTAAAACATATGTGTGTGTGTGTGTGTGTACATACACATACTACGTTTTCTATATCTATTTATCCATCAACAAATTCCATCAGATTCTCATGAGAACACTTTGTAGTAGGTAAATGTAGAAGCTCTCATAACCAGCCTTTACTTAAGCAACTGCGTAAGTGATGCTTGTAGCCTCAGGTCATAGAAAATCTCAATATCTCAATTCAAAATAGAATAAGCAATATAAAATTGCTTTTCTCACCTATCAAGCAGTCCAGAGGTATGGTGAGCTCCAAGGCTGGCTGACTGCAGCACAAGATGACATCAAATTCTCTGATATTTTAGGACATTATCTCATGCTGCCATGGGACTGGCTGTAATCAGGGTCTCGCAATGGCTGCCTCAGTTTCAGGTATCACATTTAGACAGGACAGTTTAGGAAACCACCGTTCAAATAGAAAGGCCAAGATGAGCAGAAAGCAGCAGGGTGACTTTATCAGTAGATAGTAAATCACTAATAGGTAACCACACTTTAAGCAAAATAATCAGTTCCTATACCTAAAGGGTCCCAGAAAGTAATGTAGCCTGCCTCAGTTGCTTTGGGTTGCTATAACAAAAATACCATAGACTAGTTTAAATTATGAAATTTATTTCTCACAGTTCTGGAGGCTGGGAAGACCAAGATCAAGTTGCTGGCTGATTCATTTCCTGGTGAAAGCCCTCATCCTGGTTTGTAGATAGCTTCCTTCTTGCTGTATGTTCACATGGGAGAGAGAAAGAGCTCTGCTTCCTTCATCGCTTTATAAGAACACCAGTCCCATAATAGAGGTTCTACCCCCCTTAACTTCATTCCTCAGAAGCCAGACCTCTGAAAGCCCACCACATTGAGAATTAAGGCCTCAACATCTGAATTTTGGAAGAGACCCAAATATTTAGTCCACAGCACAGTCCAAAGCTGGTCACCTGCCATCATTAGGATTCTCAAATAAGACTAAATCCTTTACATGACCTCCTACATTAAACTGTGAGACTTCAGGGACTCATAAGTAGTACTTCCTCAGGAAAAGTGAGATACCTCTGCGCTACCTCAGAGGGTAAGACAAACTGATTACAGTGCTGTGCCAAATTTTATGAGACTACAGCCCAGGCAGGAAAAGGCCACCTCCAGGGAAAGCAACACTGAACAGGGGCTGCTGCTGAGGATGGATTGCAGAAGCCACAGTTACATGGCTGCTGGATGACGAGGTAGAGCAAGAGGAAGAGGCAGAAGGGGCAGACAGTACCTAAAGTCTTATGCTTGTCAGGGGTCTGCCAAGACCCTCTGTGGATGTTCACTTCCCAACAGGACCCTCTCAGACAGATCTCTGCTCTCTTTATTGTGTTGGGGAAGTCAATGCTAGTCAGCTAAGGAAAGCAGCTATTAGATATATTGACGCTATGGAAGAGAAGAAATTATTGGACCTTCCATAGTTACTTATATTACCTTTAAAACTAGGCAAAACCAATAAGGTCAGTGGAAGTACACTATTTCATGGAGTCAAAAGTGGCAGTTATGTTCTATTTTAAACAACTGTGAAATGCTATAGGTCAAAAGGACAGCCCCCCCCTCCCCCGGCCAAGCACAAAACACCATATTTATTTTCTAATGATGAGAAATTAGTATTTTCAGCATCTACTACCATCTGTGCTTGTGCCAGTGTTAAGCTAGCAACCTAAGTATTTACTGGGCACCCACTGAAGGCTTATACTGCAACAGGGTCTGTGGGAGACACATGAAAAAGTGAGCAGCATATCCTCAGCCTTGAAAAAAGAAACCCAAATTTGAGTCATTGAAAGCTATTTCAAAGCAACCTCTATAAAGCAATATAAGGCAGTATCAAATTGCAGGGTACTGATCATTAATAGTGTGTGATTTCAAGCTGGTGTGACCAGGAATAGCTTCCTATAAAGGTAGGAGTTAAAGAGTGACTATAGATAGCATCAGAGGAGCACCTTATGTTCTAGCCACTTCTCTCTCTCTCTCTCTCTCTCGCATTCTTTCTTTTTACCTAATGAGAGCCTTAGTGAGTTCAGAGCCATGTCCATTTCTGAAACAGGAATGTCTTAAAATTCCAAAAACGAAAGTTCTCATGACAAGAAAGAACAAGAAATGTTGCTTGAAGTTAATGGAAACAAGCCTATCTTTATCTCATACATGAATGCAAAACTTTATTCTCTGAGCCTTATAAAGAACAACGCACTTAAGAAAGCAGATGAGGGGAAACAATGCTATATACTTCTTTCAGTTAGCAAAGACTCAGCCGACTCTGCCGCAAATTATTTGCTCTGTTTAATAAGCGCACCACGTGCAAATGTACTAAACACATAAATACACCAAAGTCATAATCACTAGGTTCAATGTCAAGCACCATTTAAATCCACTGATTAAATCAATGTGATGATAGTAAGTCTTTTTATTAGGAGAGCTGTCTGAAGTAGAAAGCAAAACTTAGAGGGAAACTGCACTGTTACTCTTTCCTTGAAGGAAATGAGTAACTCCATTAATGACTTAACACATGTCTTTTGAAAGCACCCAATGCAATCTAACATTTTTCTCATTTAGAGTAAAACAAGCTTTCCTTTTTTTTGTTTTTTCATTCCGTAGAGTCCGAGTAGTGAGTTTTTCTGTGGATGAACTGAGGTTCCTGAACAAATTCTGGATGATAAGAGCAAGTACTCATTCTTTCATGCTGCAAGTGTCCATGCTGGGTACCTGTGCTATACTAATGATGAAACTTCAGAGGCCTGGGTGCCGCCTAAGAAGTTCCTGATGCCATCCTGGGAGACTCGGGGCCAACATGGGGCCACCTCAACTTTGTCCTCTTATGTACCCAACCCATTGGTTTCAGCAAAGCCACATTCCCTGACAACTTGCAAGTGAGGCATGAGTACCTTTGTAGAGTGTCAGCTCTGAGGTGACATCAGTCATGCCCTCCAGGTGCATTAGTAACAAGTAGATACTGAGAAGAATTCAGAAAAACCATGACAACATAGTCAATTAGATTTTTATCATCCATGGGTTTTCAATCATTCTAGAGAGATAAGACATAGATACATGACAGAGTATGCTTTACAAGGCTCTATATGGTTACTTTCAAAGTCAGAATGCAAGTTAGCATTCAAATAAGAGAATAATCAAAGTGAGGTGGAGAGGGTATGGAAGATTTTTTTGGAAGAAATAAAATCTGATCTGAACCTTGAACAGTGAGTAGGGTTTAGGCTCAGGGAAGAGAATTAGAAAAATGAAAGGCAGGAGATTTGATGTTTGTTTGTTTGCTCTTGTTATATGGGTATAGATTATTTAAGCAAATTCTGTATGCTCTGCATTGTGATTTTGGCTTTTCCCACTTCTCCCACTGTCAGTAGGTCTGTGTTTACACCCTCATTTATTGAGTAATGTTATAAAGAGTATTTACTAAGAACTTTTCTGCAAGCTGTATGCTAGTCCCTATAAGTTTGGCAATTATTAAGCAATACAAACTCACTTTTGTACCTGGATGTTTGGTTCTTAGCTCGAAGTATTGTCAATGTAATTGTCTTTTTAAACAAACAAAATAACTTTTATTGTGTAGTATTTTCTTATTACAAAAGCAATAAAAACATGACTTAATGCCACAGGATGGATTTCCCTGATGTTGATCTTGTCTCACTACTGAAAACACATAGAAATGCTGAATAAAGCCTGGGTGCGGTGGCTCAAGCCTGTAATCCCAACACTTTGGGAGGCTGAGACGGGCGGATCACGAGGTTGGGAGATCGAGACCATTCTGGCTAACAAGGTGAAACCCCGTCTCTACTAAAAAATACAAAAAACTAGCCGGGTGAAGTGGCGGGCTCCTGTAGTCCCAGCTACTTGGGAGGCTGAGGCAGGAGAATGGCGTAAACCCGGGAGGCGGAGCTTGCAGTGAGCTGAGATCCGGCCACTGCACTCCAGGCTGGGCTACAGAGCGAGACTCTGTCAAAAAAAAAAGAAATGCTGAATAAATTTTTTAGATTTTCATACAGTAACATTCACTCCTTTGGATGTACAGTTCTAAGAATTTTACTACATGGATATATTCATGTAGTAAATACAACCACAATAAGGAATGGAATGATTTCATCAATCTCCAAATCGTACTCCTTCTGTCCCTTTGTGCAATGGTTAATATTGAGTGTCAACTTGATTGGATTGAAGGATGCAAAGTGTTGTTCCTGGTTGTGTCTGTGAGGGTGTTGCCAAAGGAGATTAACATTTGAATCAGTGGACTGGGAGAGGCAGATACACATTCAGTGTGATGGACACCATCTAATCAGCTGCCAGTTCAGCTAGAACAAAGTGGGCAGAAGAACATGGAAGAACTAGACTTGCTGAGTCTTCTGGTCTTCATCTTTCTTCCATGCTGGATGCTTCCTGCCCTCGAACATTAGACTCCAAGTTCTTCAGCTTTTGGACTCTTGGGCTTAACACCAGTGATCCGTCAGGGGCTCTCAAGCCTTTGGCCACTGACTGAAGTCAGCTTCCCTAGTTTTGATGTTTTTACACTTGGACTGGCTTCCTTGCTCCTCAGCTTGAAGATGGCCTATTATGGAACTTCACCTTGCGATTGCATGAGTGAATACTCCTTAATAAATTCCCCTTCATATATACATCTATCTTATTAGTTCTGTCCCTCTAGAGAACCCTAATACACTTTGCCATAAATACTTCCTCACCTCAACCCCTGGTGACCAATGATCTTTTCTATGCTTCTGTAATTTTTTCTTTTCCAGAATGTCATATAAGTAGAATCATACAATATGCAAACTTTTGGGACTGCTTGTTTCACTCCAGATAATGCCTTTGAGATTATCCATGCTGTATGTATTTATAGCCCGTGACTTCTTATGCTGAAGAGTATTCTATGATACAGCTGAGCCACAGTCTGTTAACCTTCACTGTAGGACATTTGGGTTGTTCCCAGTTTTGGGTGATTTTGAATGATGCTGCTCAAAGCTTTGTGTATCCTTTCTGACTAAAGATAGATTTTCCACTCCTCTAGAGTGAATAAGAATGAGATTGTAGGCTGCAGGTATAACTCCCCAATGCAATCCCTCCCCCCTCCCCTCCTCCCCATGATAAGCCCCAGTGTGTGATGTTCCCCTTCCCGAGT
>NW_012116400.1:2906176-2948260 GCF_000951035.1 Colobus angolensis palliatus
CATTTTCCAAAATAGCTGTACTATTTTGCATTCCTAAAGGCAAATAAAGTTCCAAAAAATTGTAAAAAAAAAAAAAAAAAAAAAGAATGAGATTGTAGGATCATAGGCTAAGTGTATGCTTAGCTTTATAAGAAATTATTAAGCCATTTTCCAAAATAGCTGTACTATTTTGCATTCCTAAAAGCAGCAATGTATGAAAGTTCCAGTTATTCTACATCCTTGTAAGCACTTGGTATTGTCTAAAAAATAAATCCATTTGTATAGGTGCACCACAGCTTTAATAACACAGACTGTGTTTTCTTGTGTTTATTTGCCTTCTAAATCTCTTCTTTGGTGAAATGTCTGTTCACATTTTCTGCTCAACTTTGTATTGGGTTGTTTGGTTTCTTACTGTTGGGTTTTGAAAGTTCTATGTATATTCTGGATACAAATTCTTGGTCAGGTATGTAATTGCAAATATTTTCTCTCAGTCAGTAGGGTGTCTTTTTAATATCTTAACAGTGTCTTTTTCAGAGCAGAAGTTTTTCATTTTGATAAAATATAATTCATCTATTTTTCAATGGACCATGCTTTTGGTGTTATTTCCAAGGACTTTTTGCTTAGCTCAAGGTTGCCAAAACTTTCTCGTAGTTTTACTCTAAGAACTGTGTAGTGTTGAATTTTTACATTTCAGTGTATGATCTGTTTTCAGTTGATTTTTGTATAACATGGAAATTTGTTATTTATTTTTTACATATAGATGTCCAATAATTCCAGCACTGCTTATTGAAAAGATGACTTTCTCCATTGAATTACATTTGTTCCTTTATCAAAAGCTAATTGAACATGCATGCATAGGTTTATTTCTTGACTTTCGCTTCGGTTCCATTTATCTGTGTGCCTGTGTTTTCACCACTGCAATCCTGTATTATCACTACAGCTTTATAATAAATCTTAATATCTGAGTATGCGTGAGTTCCAATCTTATTCTTTGTAAAAATCATTTTGGTTACTCTAGTTTATTTGACTTTCCATATAAAATTTAGAACCAGCATTATTTTTCTATAAAATATATACTCCTGAGAGTTTGATTTTAACTTTTGTTATAGTTATAAATCAATTTGGAAAAAAAAACCTCATTACTATATTGAGACTTCCAATGTGTGAGCATGAAATAGCTCTCCAGTTATCTAGGCTGTTATTTATTTATTTCAGCATCATCTAGTTATTTTCAACATGAAAATATGTACATATTTTGTTATTACCTAAATATTTCACATTTTTAAAGCTATTATGAATTGTATAATTGTTTTTGTTTTAGTTTCCAACTGTTTATTGCTATAATATAGACATATAGTTCATATTTGTATGTTGATCTTATATCCTGAAACATTGCTATAATCACTTATCCCATAATTATTTGTAGCTTCCATAGTAATTTTATATAGACAATCATGTTGTCTATGAATAGGGATAGTTCGCTTCTTTCATTTCAATCTATATATCTTGTATTACTTTTCTTAATTTATTGCATTGACTAGGATTTCAAACATGTTAAGAGTGGTGAGAGCACACATTTTTGCCTTTTTCCCATCTTAAAGGGAAAGTAGGCATTTTTTTCCTATTAAATATGCCAGTAGCTGTAAGTTTTTATAAAGGGTCTCTTTTAGATTGAGGAAAGTTATAGTAAACAAAAGTAAAATGAGTCACATAGAGGAATAAGATATTTACAATGTATACAGCCAACAAATAATTAATATTGAAAAGTACAAAGAATTCATACAATTCAAATAGGAAAAAAGCTGACAACTTAGGTAAAAGCTACATTCAAAAATTTTACGTAGGAGGGATATCCAATGAAGACCTGAGAAGATGCTAAGTCTCATTAGTTTCAAAGTTAGGCAAGATTTTATGTTATGTTTAAGTTTTGATGTTCTTGAAAGCATCTTCTTTATAATTACATTTTCGTAAAAGAAAGATGGTTTATTAAGGAAGTCATCTAAAACTACAGGCACGGGTTTTTTTTGTTGCTTTTTTTTGGAGATGGGGTCTCACTCTGTCACCCAGGCTGGAGTGCAGTGGTACCATCTCTGCTCACTGCAACCTCCGCCTCCCGGGTTCAAACGATTCTCCTGCCTCAGCCTCCCGAGTAGCTGAAACTATAGGCGAGTGCCACCACGCCCAGCTGATTTTTTGTATTTTTAGTCGAGACAGGGTTTCACCGTGTTAGCCAGGACTCCTGACCTCAAGATCCGCTTGCCTCAGCCTCCCAAAGTGCTGGGATAACAGGTATGAGCCATCACACGTGGCCTACAGGCAGTCTTTTGATGTTTCATAGCTTTGTAGACATTGTGACTGAGTTTTATAATTTTAGTTATAGGTAAAGTTTTAAAGAAGTCCCATTCATGAAATTGTATTAGCACTTATACCAGTTATGGTTTATGACTTCATAATTTTCAAGCATGTTTCATGAAACATAAAAAACTTTTCAAAAACAAGTTTCATAGCACGTAAAGAGTAAAACATGAACACCAAGAGACTCTATCTCTTTACATTGTTTGAAAGTAAAACCCTCGCACAAGAAATCTGTCAACTATAATTATACAAAACCAACTTTTCTGTTTTACTTTCTCTTGGTCTCATTATTTATCAGGCACATTCTCTGTTTAGCTCTCTGAGTCATAAATAGTCTGTAACCTTGACATTTCTTATCACCAATGAGAAGCAATTTACAACATAGATTCTTCACCAGCCAAATATACTTAAATTTAACTAATTTACTTCAGAGTTTTCTTTTAATTAACACGGATTAATTTAAACAGAGTCATTTTTTTCTTCCTTCACTTTAAAATGGCGGCTTATTTCACATTACTCATCAAGTTAGAATGAATTGTAACAATAAGGTATTGCTTTATGCCTGAAGGCTAATAAATAGAAAAATTTAAGTTTGATACTCTGAAGTGTTGGCAATTATATGGGGGAAATGAGTAATTTTACATGTGTCTGTGTAAAACTACTACTCCATGTGGAAATAATTCCTTTACTTTCTATCATCAATCCATTTTTATGATCTTAGAAAATTGTGGGCAGATACAGAAGAGAGGAAAGACACTGGACTAGCAGATCTAAATTCTCACTCTAACTCTGATTCTTAGAAATTCTATAATCATAGGCATGAAAAAGTCCAATTCAGAATGACAAAGGGAAATATATCAGTGAAAAAATGATACAATTTTTTTAACATTATTTATTGCTCGAATTAGTTATATCATTGTCTCCATATTAAAAATACCACAAGCTACTTTTTTGGAGAGATTACCAACTGCTAGTCATTATTCTTCATGTTTCTCATGTTTTTAGAAATGTTATTCTTCCAATTATTTATAAAACAGATACTGTATTACCCATGGTACAGCTAAGGATTGAGGCTCAAAGAAAAACTTGGTGACAACAGTAGTGGAGCCACGAATGGACCTGGGGCAGTTCAACCCCAAAGCTGTTGTTGTCTTCAATACATCATCCTGTTTCCATTACTATGACAACTGAAGTTCCATTACTATGACAACTGACCACACACTCAAGATTCAGTGAAGCCAGTTTCTCTAGGGCAGCGAGGATTAACATGATCATTCCTAGCTAAGTTCAAATCTTTCACATCCATTTTCTTTCAGATCCAAGTTGTCAATAGCAACAACAGGTTGTGCAAAGCCTCAACTAGCTCTCTTTCTTTCCTTGCTTCTTGACTACTAGTTGACTAACTAGCTGGGAAATGACTTCTTTGTAGCTTCAGAGAGAACTTTGTAATTGCCCTTTGACCTCCTATGGCATATTCCCAATGAAAGCTCTGATCATTTCACTCTTATTTGCAAATGTAATCATCCACTGTTTAATGTAAATTCATGCTACCCTTTTTCAGGATTACCTTCCACTAGCTTTAGAAGAATTTCAACCATTTTCTTCAAGCAGGAAACAAATATCAATGTTCAGTGCACACCACAGCACTCATTGCTTCACTTGACCAGTATGTATCCTTTGGAGGAGTTTTGGGAAGGAGCCTTGGGAAGCCAAGGCTTAGAAAGGTGCCAGAAGATCCTGTGTGGCTCTCCTTAGCCCCCAAGCCAGAGACTGTTCTCAAAAAACGGTCCTGACACAGAAGTACATTTTGGCCAATGCTTGTTCTCTATCCCATGATTTTGAAATTCAAATCTAAAAATTGAAAACAGCCCTTGGTGCATTGGGCAGAGAAACGAGGAAGACTTCTTTGCAGTAGTTAAGTGTCCAGGAAGGTTTTCGTTTGTTTATTTGTTTTAACTTCCAGAGAGCTCCTGCCACTGATAGCCCAGGGCCTGACGCTGGACGCAGGGACCCCTGGCTGCCTGTGGTTTGCCAACTCACACAAGTGCAGTTTCCTGCCACCTGACCCTTCAGGCAGCAAACTGATGTACAGTTGATTTAACACCAACAGCAGCAGGAATTTTTCTTAGAACATCAGTCAGAATTGTTAACCTTAGTTGGTGTATCTGCTAAAGTTGCCCTGGCTCATTCTATTTGGAGCAAAGGAATCCTCTTTTATGTGTACATTTAGGTGTGAAGCAAAACCTCAGTGAAAAGTTATAGCCAGTGGTTATAAAGGACAAAAATGCTTTTATCAGTTTAAAATATAAAGAGTATTTTTATACTTCAATTACTTCAAACAATTAAGTAACACTTTAAACAACCAACTTAAGAGTATGAGAAGGTAGGGTGGAGGGAGTGAAGGTGTAGGTATAGCTCTTACAACATTTAAAAAGAATGTATAATTAATAATTCATTGACTTCAATATACTAAACTTATCTAATCACTTTCAAACATACCAAACTTAAAACAGCATACTTCAAAATAACTTACAATGTTGGACCAGGCTACCCAAATCATCACCAGATGATATATTATAGTGTTTTCCTCCAGGGGTGTAAGGTAGGGGAGCAGCTCCCAAAATTGCATCTGGACAAAAGATGTGGCTTATGCTCTTTTACCTTTAAGCTTGTACCTGCCAGATAGTCTTTTGGAGAGGAGTATTTTTGCCTGTTGAACATAGGTTTTTTGTCATGTGCTATGAATTTTGTTTGTTGTGGAATGAATCACACTGGCATATATGGATGTCCAGGAGAAAACCATGTATCTGTTCCTCTCTGTCTCTAGCCCTGATCCCAACAGCAGCCTGAGGTTAGGATTGCTTAAAAGTCAAAATACTTAGCCCATAGTGGGCTTACAATAAATAGCAAATGAATGATGAAGTGAAAGATTTGTAGAGCTATGAAGAGTGGTTTAAAATCAGCAAATTTCTCCCAGATAGAAATCTATCTTCTTTAGCCATCTGAGTTGATACTATTTCTCTGGGAAGACAGAGAAAAAAATGTGCTTGTTTTGCTTAGTCTTAGCACTATTCTATTTTCAATTATTTCTATTCATCAGAACAATGCCACACCTTTAGTTGATACTCAATGAATATGTGAATGACTAAAGCTTTCACAAAACCTTAAGGCAAGCTATAAAAGATAACTAATTTACAGCCACCACCATCAGAGGGAGGCATGAAATGAGGCAAAATGTACAAGTCTGCCAAATTCAGCTTATCATTCATTCATTCATTCATTCATTGTTAATTCAACAAATACTTATTAAATCCTACTATTTACTGGGTAATGTTCAAAGTGCTTGGGATATATCAGTGAAGATGATGGCTACTAGCATAGAGTTTATGTTTTAGCTAGAAGGAGATAAAAAATAGATGATAAATATAATAAACAAATAAATATTTATAATAAATGTATAAATATAATAAATAGATGATAAATATGATAAATATAAATATAATAAATAAATAGATGATAAATATCATTAGATAGTGATGTGTGCTATAGGAAAAAAAAGAATAACTACAGCAAAATGAGGAAGAATTGGGCAGGTGGAGGGGGTGACTATAATTTTAAAAAGAGGGGCTTGGTAGGTTACATTGAAAGGTAACATTTGAGCAATGAATTAAAGAAAGAGGGGGCCAGGTGTGGTGGCTCACACCTGTAATCCCAGCACTTTGAGAGGCCACGACAGGCGGATCACTTGAGGCCAGGAGTTTGAGACTAGCCTGGCCAACATGGCGAAACCCTGTCTCTACTAAAAATACAAAAATCAGCCAGGCGTGGTGACAGGTGCCTGTAATTCCAGCTACTAGGGAGGCTGAGGCAGGAGAATCGCTTGAACCCAGCAGATGGAGATTGCAGTGAGCTGAGATTGTGCCACTGCACTCCAGCCTGGACAACAAGAGTGAAACTCCCTCTCAAAAAAACAAAAAAGAAAAAAAAGTTAAAGGAAGTGGGTATCTGAGAGATGAGGCATCAGGCAGTTGGAAGAGTCAAAGGCCTAAGAAGGAAATTATTCCTTGACATGTTCAAGGAATAACAAAGAGACCAAAACGGCTGCAGTAGAATAAAAAGGAAGATTTGAGGGCAGGGAAGTAATGAGTGTTTGAGGTCAGCAGGTCATATAAGGAGTGTAGGCCCCTGCAACGACATTAGATTTTTTCTGTCTCCTGAAGAAGTGACTGCAATAGTTTGAAGAGAAGGTTATAAAATTTAAATTTTTTTTTTAAAAAATCACATTTTCATGTTGAGAATAGACTATGAACAAATATAGAAACAGGTAGACCATTTAGCAAGCTACAGCAATAATCCGGGTAATATATGGAGGTGTTGGAACATGAGTAGTCTCAGTAAGGTGCTGAGAAGTAGTTGGACTGTGGATATTTTGAAGATAGAGATAAAAGCATTTCCTGATAGCTCAGACATAGGGAGTAAAGAAGACTCAAAGACAACTCAGGTTTCTTTGAAAGATAAGGTTGTATCAATTAAGCTGGAGGAGAGCAAGTGTCTGGAAAGCCGGTGAAGTCTTCACTGCTGCCATTATTGAGTGTGAGATGTCTACTAGACACACATGTGGAGATATTAACTAATTGCTGGTTGAACAAGTCTGGAATGCAGTGAAGAGGACTGGAATAGACCTTTAAGTTTTGGAGTCAGTGGTATTTCAATGAAACATAAAGCCATGAGATTGGACGAGATCATCAAGGGAATTTGTGTAGATATGAAAGAAAATTTTTGTTTGGTTTTTAAAGATAGACATAATAGAATTTTGTATGGTGTTGGGAATGTTCCAGGGCAGAGGATAAAAATGGTGTTTCAGAAGAGAGAGGAGAAGATTAAAGAGCAAGTAGAGGGCTGAAGATAGAGAGGAACATGACACAGGTAGGTAAGGAGTGATATAGTTGTGGGTGTCTGTAGAAGCTCTCTTCTGAGCGTTTCAATTTGCTTTGGAAAGTAAGAAAATATGAAGCAAGGTCATCAGCTAGGTGAAGACGAAGGAGAAATTCTGTGTGTGTGTGTGTTTTCCTCCAACCTTATCCAATTGCATGGGAGTAGCCATAGGTAGAGATTTGGTGTTAACTGTAGTTGTAGTTTAATAGTGAATAGAGAGGAGAAGGGAGTTATACAAAGAAGTTAGTGTAATTATTATTTTTTAATTATACTTTATGTTCTAGGGTACATGTGCACAACGTGCAGGTTTGTTACATATGTATACATGTGCCATGTTGGTGTGCTGCACCCATTAACTCATCATTTACATTAGGTATATTCCCTAATGCTATCCTTCTCCCCTCCCCCCTCCCCCCACCCCACAACAGGCCCTGGTGTGTGATGTTCTCCTTCCTGTGTCCAAGTGATCTCATTGTTCAATTCCCACATATGAGTGAGAACATGTGGTGTTTGGTTTTCTGTTCTTGCGATAGTTTGCTGAGAACTAGGTAGTGTAATTATTAACCATGTAATTTAAATTAGATTAGAAGGAAGAGGGAACATCAAAAGACAGTTAACGAGGGTAGATAAATGGATTAGAGTTTCCAGGTAGGGATGGAGAAAAGGATAATGAGGATTGTTGGGATAGGGATCTGTGGTGGCCATGAGCTGCCACCCCTCAGATCTCCAAGTACAGGGAGTATAGTTACCCAATGGTGCCAGCCTGTGAGTTTTGAAATCTATCATTATGTTTTTGGTGAGGTCAAACGTCCCAAAATTATGTCCATACCAATAACTGAGTGCAGGAGGGATATTAAGGTGACTCGTTCCTGGAAGATGCAGGAGTTTCCAATGGGCAACTTTGGCTAAAGGATCCCCAATCAGATCTGCAAAAACTTTCTTAAAACTTCATTGCAATCAAAGACTTCTCCTATCCTAGCTTTTGTTCTTCCCTTTCTCCTCCACAGGACCTGCACTGCCATCTGAAGGTTCTCCCAACACCAACTACTTTCCTTCCCGTTCTTGTTCATTGACATTTTCCCAAGTAGATCTCCTGTACTTCTAATTGTATCTCTATGTGTGCTTCTCAGAGGGCCAGAACTAAATCAGTGAAGCTGAATGAATGGATTGGAAAGATTAGAACAAGCAGCATGGAATTAAACTCACAGAGGGAGGAGTTGTAGGTATTAGCAGCTACAATGTCTAGGATATGTCCATGGAGAGAGAGGCTGCTGTAGAATGTAGGATACACTTATTGGTGGAAAGGAATCCAAGAAACTGAGGGTCAGGGTGTTGGAAGAATCATTTTTATGTGTTCTAAAATTGAAAATAATTAATATAGGAATCCAGGAGCTGAAAAAACATCAAAAAATGATGGGAGAAAAATATAAAATCAGAAGATAACACCAAAATGAAAAGTAGAGAATGATGTAATCTGATGACATGATATTTCAAGCTAAAATGTTTGGGAAGTAGGGAGAGAAGAAAGGAGAATGGTCTGATGTGACAGTAAGTAGCAAAGTGGTTGCCTACCCTATTTCATTCCCAATTGTAGGAGGATCAAGAGAAGAAACAAAACCAGTCATATCTTGAGAAGGTTTTAAGAACAGATATGTCCTTGGGCACAGGCCAGTGCTATTAGTATAGTGGTATTCAGTGGGGAGTGATTTTAAACCACTCTGCCTTCCCTCTACCAGGACATTGGGCAAACTGGGGTGGAAGAGCTACTGGCGTCTAGTGGATATAGGTCAGGGATACTGTGGAATATCCCACAAAGCACAGGACAGCCACCCACAACAAAGAATTATCTGACCCAAAATGTCAATAGCATTGAGGTTGAGAAACCCTTCCTTAGAAAACTAGGGTAAAAGAAATTTCAGAGAGGAGGCTGAGGGAGTGGGATTTTTGCCAGTTATGATTTTGAATTCCAGAAGGCACAGTGGAAGGAGTTCAAAAGTTAGGAAGAAGTAGCACAGGAAGGCAGAATGCACAGATCCTTCTGAGAGCACAGTTTGGAGATGAGATATGACCAAGAGGACCGGCATTTCTAATAACTCATATAAATGAGATAACACCTACTTGTTGGACAGGGTTGCAAAGCCTCCCTCTTCACTGTTTTCTTCAGTTTTTGTGGCTGCCCCTTTACTCTCACCAGTGATAGTGAAGTGCTGGAAGAGGTATGGACTGTGGTTTCAGTTCCAGTCCCTTGGATTCATCTGGATTCCCGCCCGAAAGAGGCACACATACTCCTATTGTATGTGTTCTGGTTCATGTTGATCCTTCAACTTTTCTCTTTTCTGGGTCTTTCTTTTTTGTTGTCACCCCTAGCTCCCTACTGGTCCACCTCCAAGTCCTTAATTTGCTCAGAAGTCCTAAGAGAAGTTAGTAACACCCTTGATAAAGGATCACCACTTTTTCTTTCCTGAGTGATAACTCTCCCCACAACACCAGCCACCCACATACACAACCCGACCAACACCTGCCTGCTAGCCATTTCTTCACCTTAGTGCTTGGCTTAACTACCATTTCTAGATGGACATGTTAAACCTACTAAATAATAATGAATCTGAACAAAAACTTTTAATGTTTTAAGAAAGCATTACCATTGATATTTCAGACAGGCAAAACTACTATTAGACTTTTAAAATTATACTACCCAGGTGGCCAGTTCTGTTTCAGAGTCTTTATAGATGATACAAATGTTTATTAATGTAGTTACTTCCTCATGGTTGAAAGATTCCACAATGACAAATTCTAGAAGACAATAGTGAGATACACAGTGAGAAGAGTTGTATCACCTACATCACTCTCCCCTTTTATTCCTATTTAGCTATTTACACAGATTAAAAGCTGTTGCTATCATGATTTGGCTAGAGCTTCCCCTTTGCCACCTTTCTCCTAATTGTTTCCTTTCCTCACAACACACTCTGCTATCAATTTCCCTGCCCACCTCCCTTCTCTCTTCTCCACCAGCTGGGTTAGATTCACCCAGGGCCTTCATCACACTACATTCTTCTTATACAAAACCATTTTTTCCTAACTTTTTTGTAATTCTTGATTTATTTACTTTTTGCCCCACAATAAATTGTGAGCACCATAGAAGCAGAAACTATAGGATTGCCCATCTTCATATATACGGAACTGCACGAGTGAGTAACTTTAGCTCCATAAAAAATGTATGGGGCTCTAACAGTCCTGGCATTTTGTGAAAAATTCTGAACTATGGGAGTTACAAATTACCTTTATTTTTTTCCTCCTATCTTTACTGTTTTGCAATCAATTCTTGCCACTAACCACCATGCTGATTTCTACCAGTGCTTCCTATAGTTTTACTATCCTGCTTATTTGTATTCTGCTGTGGGATAGGAAACCCCAGGTAATGAAAGGTATGGCAAAGCTAAATGTAAGTAAGTAGGCTCTGAGTTAGGGCATAAAAAATACTTTATGAAAAAAAAATGATAGGATCTTTAGGGTCAGCAATTTTTGCAAGTTATTTTTTGTCTCTCAGAAGCCTTTTTCTCCTCTCCCATGTTACTCAACTGTGTGCTAAAGAGTGGAGTCCTGAGATAAAGGAAAGCTGATCACATTTACATCATGTTGGTGGTGGGTGGAAGTGCTATTGTCCTGTACCACGAGTGTCATCTTAAAGGTGAGAATGGTGTCTAACTTCTGCTCCATACTCTTAAGTGCATCATACATTCCTTGAGTATTGCTTAAGTCTTCAATGAAAACCCTTGTCTGATTTTATAGCACCACTTCCACTTAGTCACAAAACTTTAATATATAGTAAAAAAGTCAATGTCTTATATATTATTTTTCTTTTTCTTTTTACCATAAAGCAAGATAAATAGTAAGAACAAAACTTTAAAGGGAAAGAGTCTAGTTCCACTTCCAGTTCTAGCTCTATCATTTAACAAGGTAAATAGACATAAGGGGAAAAAACTCTCAACTTAAAAAAAAAAAAAATTAAGATAATTAAATGCTTAATTCCCAGGATTTAGATGAGAACCAAATGTCTAATATGGGAGAAAGTGTTTTGTAAGCTATGAAGAACTCTAAACATTGCTCAGTTAAATCTAGAGGAGAGAACAAAGAGATTAGGCAGTTACCTAGGTGCAGAGAAAAAGAGAAAAAGGAAGAACTAATATGTAGGGAATATGAGGAAACAAAAGATGTTTTTCCTAAACTCAAAGACTGTACAATCTATTTACAGTAACAAGATTTTTATATAAGAGACAATTAGTGAGCATTACCAAACAATATATGTAATCAACTGAGAAATTGTACGGTATGGAATATTAACTGCCTTAGGACTTAGAGAAAGGAGACGTATGTGAACTGAGTAAGTTAAGAAAGGCATCTTAGAAATAAACTGTTTATTTTTTAAATCTTGGAACTGTAAACAATTTCTAGTTTCAACTCCATCATTTCAGAGATGAAGAATCAAAGAGTGCATCTTATTCCCTTCAAGAATAATCCTATCCTCAAGAGTTAAAGGATTTGATCTGACAGCTAGTTAGGCATGCCCCTTATAATCTAGGACCCTTTCCCCTACCCTCCCCTTGGAGAAGAAAAAGAACAGAATATGCCTTTAACAAGATATCATGATAAGCCAGCGTCTTATACCAGGACATCAGCCTAAGGGACCAAGACAAACAGAGAGGCTAAGGCTGAATTCCCACGGGCAGACGATTAATTCCAAAGGCTAAGGAGCTTTCTGGTTAAGATTATTATGATTCTCACAGAGATTTCTAGGGCCACCAAGTGTCCTTAACCTCTTTCTTAGAAAGAGAAAAACAAGAGAGAATATACTCTGCAGCTTTCTGATATGGTAAGAACAACATATTTAGTAGTTCTTCCTGATGAGCAGCATGTAACATCAAACATATGAAATCCAGATATCACATCAAATATGGTGGATAGTCAGATTTTAGACAAATAAGTTTAAGATGAAAACTTCTATTTATTTATTTATTTAGAGACAGAGTCTCCCTCTGTTGCCCAGGCTGGAGTGCAGTGGTGTAATCTCTTCTCACTGCAACTTCCGCCTGCCGGTTCAAGCAATTCCTCTGTCTCAGCCTCCCCAGTAGCTGGGACTATAAGCACGCACCACCACGCCTGGCTAATTTTTGTGTTTTTAGTAGAGATGGGGTTTCACCATGTTGTCCAGGGTGGTCCTGAACTCCTGACCTCAAGTGATCCACCTGCCTCGGCCTCCCAAAGTGGTGGGATTACAGGTGTGAGCCACCATGCCGGACCTCAGAAATTCATTTTGATTCAGCAAATCCTCTCTGAAGGCCAAGTACTGTATTAGAAGCTGCAAATACAAATATGCAAACTTGTCTCTGTTGGAAAGGAATTCACTCTCTAGCAGGGGTGACAAATAAGAAAAGTAAACAGTCAATTTTAATAGAATGCACTAAGTACTGCAGTAGAAAGAAACAGAGGAAGCCAGAGGAATCTCAGACCTAATTCAAGTTTTTCACTCAATTTAGGTTTTAACCCCTTAATCCAACCAAGTGAGGTGTGCGGTCCAGAACATACTTCACAGAGAGTATGGTGCCTGAGCTATGAGATCAAAGAATGGTCTGTAAAACTAAACTGTGAGGTGCACAGTGATTCAATGAGAACAGTAGACTGATCATTATCATTTTTTCTAGACCTCAGCATTGGGAATTTAGGGTATCCTTTTACCCCTCCCAAGGTTAGAATCCATGAAAAGAAATAAGGCACAGATAAGTGGATGAATTAAAATGCATAATTATTAATAAACCTGATGTAACAACTTGGCTTTGGATTTGTGGTTTAAAGTTGACTTACTACTGGAAAGGCTCTTCACTTTATTATTATTATTATTATACTTCAAGTTCTGTGATACATGTGCAGAAAGTGCAGGTTTGTTACATAGGTATACACATGCCATGGTGGTTTGCTGCACCCATCAACGCATCATCTATGTTAGGTATTTCACCTATTGCTATGCCTCCCTTAGCCCCCCACCCCCGACAATCCTCAGTGTGTGCTGTTCCCCTGCCTGTGTCTATATGTTCTCATTGTTCAACTCCCACTTATGAGTGTGAACATGCAGGGTTTGGTTTTCTGTTCTTGTGTTAGTTTGCTGAGAATGATGGTTTCCAGTTTCATCCGTGTCCCTGCAAATGACATGAACTCATCTTTTTTATGGCTGTTTAGTATTCCATGGTGTATATGTGCCACATTTTCTTTATCCAGTCTATCATTGATGGGCATTTGGGTTGGTTCCAAGTCTCTGCTATTGTGAACAGTGCTGCAATAAACATACGTGTGCATGTGTCTTTATAGCAGAATGATTTATAATCCTTTGGGTATATGCCCAGCAATGGGATTGCTGGGTTAAATGGTATTTCTGGTTCTAGATACTTGAGGAACTGCCACACTGTCTTCCACAATTCTTGAACTAATTTACACTCTGACCAACAGTATAAAAGTATTCCTATTTCTCCACATCCTCTCCAGCATCTGTTGTTTCCTGACTTTTTAATGATGGCCATTCTAACTGGTGAGATGGTGTCTCATTGTGGTTTTGATTTGCATTTCTCTAATGAAGAGTGATGATGAGCTTTTTTTCATGTTTGTTGTCTGCATATGCAGAAAACAGAAACTAGACCCCTTCTTTACACCTTGTACAAAAATTAACTCAAGATGGATTAAAGACTTAAACATAAGACCTAAAACCATAAAACCCCTAGAAGAAAATCTAGGCAATACCATTCAGGACATAGACAAAGACTTCATGACTAAAACACCAAAGCAATGGCAACAAAAGCCAAAATTGACAAATGGGATCTAATTAAACTAAAGAGCCTCTGCACAGCAAAAGAAACTATCATCAGAGTGAACAGGTACCCTACAGAATGGGAGAAAAATTTTGCAGTCTATCCATCCGACAAAGGGCTAATATCAAGAATCTACAAGGAACTTAAACAAGTTTACAAGAAAAAAAACAAACAACCCCATCAAAAAGTAGGTGAAGGATATGAACAGACACTTCTAAAAAGTCTCCTCACTTTCTATGGGAAAAAATAATAATAATAACAAGGGCACAGAGGGAAGCTGAGAGTGATCTTTCCATACTTTACCACCCTGCAGCATGCAGGATCAGTGCACATTTCAAAAGTCTTAATTGAGTGCATGAAATCCATGTAAACTCTTTGTATATTTATTGAGCTTTCTGAGAAGGAAGAATGGCCATATGTTCTAGAAATGCATGTATTAACTGCCTTGCTGCAAGGAATCAAAGGCAAGGTGTGGTTCCATAGGAGCTGCCACAGGTCAAAGCTTCCTTTGAAAATTCAAGTTTTGCCTAATAATGGTTCTTTATTTGGCAATCCCAGCACTTTTGGCTCAGAACCTATTTCTTAGTTTTGTTTGGTACTGTAACTTCGAAGGTGGTCTTTCTTCCTCCTTCCCTACTTCTTGACCTCCTATCCTTCCTCCCTTTCTTTCAATGTACGTTTCAGACTACTGTTCCTTTTTCCTGCTCAACGTGCCAGAAAAGAGCTGTCACTCACTCACATAACCATAGGTTTGACATGACCCTACCCATAGCCCCACATAATGTATAGATTGAAAGGAACTTGTGATTAATTTTAATGTAGAACCAATGCCATTCTTTTACTCAATGAGATGTTCCATTGCACTAAATCCCTTACACCTCAGGAAAAGGTGATCTTTCCTCACCCTTCTCTACCTAAGCCTTCAAATGTATAATGCTCTACATGGGGCAAGACATTTTCCCCTGATTTCTTCACAGCAATCACTTTGTGCTCTGAAGCATGAGATTCAATTACCTATATCATTGTCTTTGCCTGCACAGCTACAACCATTATTAATGATCATAAAATTGCTTACTTCTTTAATATAAATTCAGTCACAGTTATGCAGTTCCAATCATGCATCACCAGGTACATTAAAATATATACATTTTCTAAGCTTCTAGGGAATAAATGCCTCTTAACAAAATTTGCATTCTTTTTAAAATAAATTTCAAAAAATGTGAAAATTAAGTGACTCTAAATAGCCTAGCAATTATTATAATTAGGAAAATGTATCTAAGAGAAAATAAGATGACTCTAAATGAACCGTACATTTATTTTCTCTAATGTATATTTGATCTATGTCTCTATTTAGGGTGATGTGTGTATATTTTTAAATTATGCTTTTTTAAACTTGCAGTGGATCTTTGCATTTACCAGGTGGGACTAGTTCCTTCAGGCAGAGGTCAGGGGACATCAAAACTGAGCCAGCATAACAAGAATTGCATTTTTCTACTGGAGTGTTAGTAAAATTTCAGGCAAAAATCTGAGCATTCCTGTTAAGCCCCAGAAAAGAACCTTTCCTGCTGAAACCTCTTACAGATCAATGCCATTTTGCACCCTCTCTCCATGATATTCTGGAGCTGCAAAACACAGCTACACAGACTTTAAATTTTAGAAATCAGATTTTTTGTTTTCATTTCATTTTTCAATATACATCTCTACAAGATAAGGAGTCCTCATTTTTCTTTTTAACCTGACCACAATATTATTATCACATAGAATAAAATTAAGAATTCCTTAATAACATCAAATATCTTGTAAATGTTTACATTTCTAATTGTATTCTAAATAGCAATTTTGGCTAACAAATTTTTGATTGGATCAAGACAAAAATAAGATCAATTCATTGATTAGTATAATGTTTAAGTTTCTCTTTATAAAAACACTCACAGGTACAATTAACACACCATAACATTTACTGATTTAAGTATACCCATCAATGATTTTAGTAACTTTACATTGTCTCTTTTAATCTATAGGTTTCCCCTTCATTGCTCAATTTCTTTCCTTTTCTTTCTTTTTTTTAATTTATGTGTTGAAGTAATTGACTAGGTCATTTGTTCCACACAGTTTTCTAGATTTTTTATTTTACTGAGTTCATTCCCGTATATTTTTATGTTTTTTAATCACTATTAGTTTTAAAAATAAATTTATAATTTATAAATTCTTATAAATTTACTTTTACAGATTTTATAAAAATCACTGCAGTTTTAATTCACTTACTAATTATTTACTCTTTATTGGTAGTTGGCATAAAGTGGTATGAATTACCTTTAGCTAGAACATTTTATCAATGGTGGTGTGTGTTTCAACAAGATGTTCCCTCTTGTTGTAATGTCAGCAGCTGTTAACCACGAATGCCTTTGTACTAATTCATTAGGGGTTAAAAAAAGTAATATTCTAAATCTGTTATTTTTTCTTCATTTATTAGCAAAAAACTGTCATAAAAAATTATCCTTCCATTCTGTTATTTAGTTAGCCAATAGTACAGAGTACATGGGAATGGCAGGTTAAAATGTTGAACCATTTTCCTTTTATCACATTTTCAAAGTAATTAGTTGGTTTCCTAGGATTCTCCAGTAGTGAACAATATCTTGTTGTTGTCTGTATTATCATGTACTTGTGAATTTAAATATATTCAAATGTCTTAATCTATTGAGATTTTCATCATTATTGTTTCTCAAAGTGTCCCATTAGTAGCCAGTGGTATCTTCTTCCTGCTTCTGAGTCCCATTGACTCAACATGGAATGATGAAGATATTCTTTTTCCAGACCTACAATTGGCCCTGAGAATCTCAACATTCCTAAGTTTCAATTCCATGTGCACATTTATGCACTGTATGGCCCTTTATTCTGACTAACCACTGTGGTTTCTGACTGACACCTTTATTCTCTTTCCCAGTACGTTTCCTGTGTTTTCATTTTCTGGATGGAATATAACAGGTGTTATCTTCAAAGTCAGGTTAGGAGTTCTGCAGTCATATTTTATTGATTCATTCACTAAACATTGATAAAAATGTGGCAGTCAGGGTTTGATTAGAGAAACAGAAACTCTGTGAATGATATAAAGGACTTATAAAAACTATGTTTTATGCTATAATGGGAGTTAGTGGTGAAGTCTATGCAAGCCTGTCACCTCTGAGTTTAGTTTTGGGTTAAAGCCACCATAGGCTAACCAGGTCAGTAATCAGAAAGGAAGTTGGGGAGAAGAAGCTTAAACAAGAACTCACCAGTTCAGACAAACTCGTATCCATGAGGACCACCTGGAACTTATATCCATATCTCACCGCCCCTCACTGTAGTGATGTGGATGAATGGATGATTTTCAGGACAGCTTGATGCCTTTTACTATGGGTTCGCATACACACCTAGCCCAGAACTCTGAGGAGCTCAAGAAGGATACACGCCAGGAGCTGGACAAGTTGCAAGTCTGGGTGATCCAGCACACACATAAGGTGAGCCAGCAGATTAGCAGCAAAACCCATGAGTTGCCATTGCTCCCAGTGTCATACACCAGCCTTCAGGGCACAAAAGTGGTTGCTGCTTCATGTCCGCTTTGCAAATACTGAACACATTTCTCTTGTGACTAAACCTAATCTAGTAGCAGACAAGGAAGGGAAATGTAAAAGTAGTTCCAGCTTAACCAGTTTGAAAGCGTGCATAACCACAAGAAAGAATCCACTCCTTATTAGCTTGGCATCCACATGCTCCTCTTTTCATCACACTTAACTTCCAAATAAAGAAAATAGGAAAATCATGCTTTACCTAATTTTTTGTAACCATCCCTCAGAAAACTGAAAACATGCCATTACTTTCCCCAAAAGAGGATATAAAGCCCTTTGTCCATTTGCAGATGATGTTCATTCCTTGTCTGATTCTGATATACCACCTACACACCTTTGATGTGCTGTAACTAAAATAGGGAGATATCAAAATATAGATTATAGGAATATAAAAATATAGAATATAGAAATATAAAAATATATTCATATCAAAACAAGAAAGATATACTCATAGATATTTTCATCCTCGTTGCTGTATCTGGTCACATGCTTAAGTATGGATTTTAGGATCTTCTACTACTCATTTCATATTCCCTTTGTCCTCAGCAGCCCTGAGTCACTTGTAATTTCTTGCTCGGTAGGGTGATTGAAACTCTCATTCCTTAAGGGCTTGGATTATTAGGAGTCCTTCCTATATTGGATTGTAGTAATTTTTAATTGACTTTGATTACAGGGTATGAGAGAACTAAGAGACACTGCAGAGAATTTCCTGTATTTGGACATGTTCTTTATTATCACTATTGTGTAGTAATTATTACATTTGTCCTTATGTTCAGATAAATCACCACAGCTAGTATAGCAACCTGCTTTGTTGATGATTCACTGGCATATGGAGAACAAAGTGTCCAGGTGATATTCTTAGCTTCCAGTTTATTGGAGACATTGTGTGCCTTTTGCTATATGCATTTCTCCCTTGGGAATTAAGACTTTAATGCCAATAGAGCTCAATGCAGTGGGGAAGAGAAGAAAACATGCTTGTTGATTCAAAGGTATGAGAGTGAGAGGAGTCACTGCTATTGCTTTCCCTTAGTTCCAGACCCATTAATTTTGAGTATGGGAGAAACATGACCATATATTAGATGCTGATTTAGAGTAAAATTATATCCTGGAGGATGTTACTTCATCCCTGAATGGTGTTTTCACCAACCGGCAGCATAACTGAGTCTTCAGAAGACCCTTCTACCATTCTGTTAGGCCTGCTGCTTCAGGGAGATGGAGAATATGGTAAGTGATGAATTCTGCAAGCATGAGTTCTTCATATTGGACTTCATGTGATGTGAAATGAGTTCCTTAATCAGAAGCAATACTCTGGAATACAATTTTATGAATGGGGCATTCTGTAAATCTGTGAATTGCTTGGGCAGAAACATTGAGGGAACAGAAGAAAAATCTATATGCAGAGTAAATGTCTTTTCTAGTAATTACAGATTACTGCCTCTTGGTTATGGAAGTTGTGTAATGTAATCTGTCTGCCTCCAGGAGAAGGGTAACATATTAGGGGCTTAGTGTTGGTCTCTGTTGTTGGCAGGTTGAGCACTCAGCAAAGACTGTAACCAAAGCAGCTTAGACAAATGAAAGCTCATGCATAATCCTCTCTGCCATGTTGGCCACTTTGCTCATGAGCCCATTAGGTAAGGACAGAGGAAGCTAGGTAGAGAGACTGACTATGTTCGTAGAATAGCTTATCCTTTCCACTCAGTTATTACAAACATCCTCCTCTGCCAAAGCTGCTCTTTTGTGAACATTTACACAGGACACAAATATCTTCACAAATTCTAATTTGGAAAGGTGTATCAACATAACTGTTACTCAGGCTTTCTGGTCACCAATTCCAATTCCAATTTCAATTTCTTTTTAATCTCTGATCACCTAGCCAACCAATTTGATACGTTGTATGAATCAGTGTAGATTCATACCTCTGGCAATGTCTCATTCTAGGCAAAATTTAGGTGCACTGCTTGATGTTATGCCTACTGAAAGAATTTTGCCTCACCAGTATCCCTTTTTCTTCTTTAATCAATTCATCATAGAGAAATTCCCATGAGGCCATAGGTGCATGTTGAAAGGAGGAGGAGGAAATGCAGCAGAAATAAGGAATGTGGGCATCTGTTCCACTTGACTCATGCAGCTTACCTGTGCCTTCAGGATCTACTTAAGCCCAAGATTGTATATCCCTCTTCTATTTTGTGATAAAGTGCTTCTGCGTATGCCTACATTATGCATGGTGGTATAGAAAATACCCATTTAAAAATGGACATCTTAAGACACATGGAATTTTTATGGTCTATTGCCAAGTGTTCAGTCATCCCAAGAACCCAGTTGGAAGCTAGAAGGAATTTCTCAAAATGATAACCATTATCTGTAGAGATTAGAATTAGAATAGTTGTGTCCCAAAATCCTGAGGATCTGCAATGTGATTTCCATATAAGAGACTTCCAAAGGCTTCCCTTCCCTGTCTGACACTTCGAGTGCCATTGGGTCTGCTGAGTCATATAGTCTAAGAAGCAGAGATGCTTACATGGCAGGCTGGACCTATTACAGAGCTTTCTTTTTCTTGTCTGGACTCAATTCAAAGCTGGTGGCTTTTCAGATTTCTCAGTAAATGGTTGCAGTAGAATGAACAAATGATATATATGTTTCCTCCAAAATACAAAGAGGCCCATCAATTATTATGCATATTTCTTATTGGTGGAAAAGGGCAGATACAGTAACTTGCCTTTCACTTTGGAAAGGAGACTACCTCAGATAAAAGGATCCTGAAAAATTGTATTGAAGTACGTGGTAGACAAACTAATGCTCCCCTACAAGGATGTCCACATTCTAGTCCTCCAAACCTGTGAATATGTTACCTTACCTGTTGAAAAGAATTTGCAGATGTGATTATGTTATTATCTTGAGGTGGGGACATTATACTATATTATCCAGGTGTTCCTGATATAATCATAAGGATTCTTTTAAAAACGAGACAGAAGGGTCCTAGTCTGAGAAGGAGATATGATAATGGAAGCAAATGCCAGGGAGAGATAGAGACAGAGGTATTTGAAGATGCTGTACTGTGGACTTTGAAGCTGGAGGAAGAAACCATGAGATAACGAACACAGTCAGGTTCCTGAAGCTGGGAAAGACAAAGAAACATATTTTCCCCTAGAACCTCCAAAAGAAATGCAGCCCTGACAATACCTTAATTGTAGCACTTCTGACTTCCAGAACAGAGAGATAACATATTTATGTTTTGAGACCCCAAGTTTGTCATAATGTGTTACAACAACAATAGGAAATGAATACTAGGTGGCAGTGAATTTTTGTGAAATTTATTTCCCTTTCTCTAAGCGTCTCAATCAGAAAACTACAGATTTTATTACACTTACGATACAGTCAATGTAAGAGAAGAGTGTGATATCTTGTGGTCTGCAGAGATGAGGAAGGTCCTCGTGGACTCTATTTTGACATAGGATTAGAGAGTTGATATAGCCCTGAAGGAAGACAGTAAGGGTGTATTGCTGGCTCTGCCAATGAAAAGAAAATTACTTCTGATGGTCTTGACTAATAGGTACAGAGGATAAAAACATTTGCCAGATAAATAGCTGCGTACTAGAGGCCAGGGGCTATGTTCATCTGCCATAGCAATGAAAGCACGTCTGAATGAACAGGTACAATTGGAGCTATCTCATTAAATTTATAATAGTCTACTGGCCTTCCTCAATATTCATCTGCTTTCATCACAGGCCAAAAAAGTTAATTGAATGAAGTTGTTTCAGGAATCATCACCATTTGGAATGTTCAAGTCCTTGATGGTGACAATTCTACAATTCCCTTAGGAATGTTGTAGTATTATTATTTTATAATTCTGATAGAGAGAGAAAATTATAGTGGCCTCCATTTGAACTTTCCTACCCATATTAATTTTTTATTCTGCTTAACAAATTACCATAAGATTAGTGGCTTAAAACAGCACACACTATTAGCTCCCAGTTCTTTAGTCTGGCATGGCATGGATGGGTTCTCTGCTCATGGTGAAATCAATGTGTTGCATTCTCATTTTGAGGTCAGGGTCCTCTTCCTGGCTCATTCTTGTAACTGACAGAATTCAGATCCTATAGGTGTAGGACTGAAGTCCTCATTGCCTTGTTGGCTGTCAGCTAGCGGCTGCTTTTACCTCCTAGAACCTGCCTGCTTCATTCATCATGTTTCCCCTTCATTCTTCAAACCAGCAATGGTGTGTCTAATTCCTTCCTTGCTTCAGATCTCTCTGTCTTGACCTTCTGCCATCACCTGGAGGAAACTCTCAGCTTTGAAGGGACATGAAATTAAATGAGGCCCACCCAAATACTCTCTCTGTAGCTTAAGGTTAATTAATTTGGGATGGTTATTTCATCTGAAAAATTCCATTCATGGCAATCCCTATATTAGTATTTTATTGAATAACCAGGTGCGATTGTTGTCTTGGGGAAAATCCTTCAATGTCTGCCCGCACACTACCAAAATTGTCCTTATATCATGGGTCAGGGAAACACTGTATAGATTGTGTCACTTTCTGAGTATATTTATTTCAACTATACATTGCAAAAGTAGGCCTATGAATGCAGGTGTTTGAAGTAACAACTGGACTCATTGTGAAATGAACTCAATTCAAAACTCCGTTTCCTGGACACCATAATTTTATTCTCTAATTTATGGACCACATTAAAACTTTGGGTCTCCAAGAAAGTGTCAATTCCAAAAATGTATATCATTATCCCCAAAAAGGCTGTTTATTTTCTCTTTGTCGATGCACAACCCACTGATAAATGGCCTCAAGTTCCTTTGAGGAAGTCTAGGTATATTTAAAGATTAAATTTTGACTGTTAGCAGGGTCATTCCTTAAGGAAACCTTACCTCCCCATCATTCAATTTTATTTTTTATTTTATTATTATTATTGTTTTTGAGATCGAGTCTCACTCTCTTGCCCAGGTTGGAGTGCAGTGGTGCGATGTCAGCTTACTGCAACATCTGCCTCCTGAGTTCAAGCAATTCTCCTGCTTTCAGCCTCCCGAGTAGCTGGGATTACAGATGCCTGCCACCACACCCAGATAATTTTTGTATTTTTAGTAGAGATGGGGTTTCACCATGTTGGCCACGCTGGTCTCAAACTCCTGACCTCAGGTGATCCACCCGCCTTGGCCTCCCAAAGTGCTGGGATTACAGGCGGGAACCACCAGGCCCATGTTAAATCCAGAATTTTTTTTGAAAGCCCAGGATTCATTGTTGAGATTACACATAATATTAGACATGTGTTCTCCAGGGTTAGAGTTTTTTATTTGTATAAATCAAGTTAAACTCTAATAGGCTGTTCATCTATTTCAGTTCTAGAAACACTATGATCAACTCAGCCATGACAATGATCTCTGTAGGCCGACAATTCTAGTTACTCCTTGGCTCTGCTGGCTGTTATCATTACTAAATCCACCTTGTCTTTGATGATTAAATCCTGTCATTTGGCCACCACCAGCCCCCAATCTATCATCCCCATTTAATTCAGGGAGCCCAGTTTGATGGCAGCAGGTCCCACTGTCATTCTTGGCTGATGTGGAATAGCCATCAAAGAACTCTTAAAAGATGCTCTCCTTACAAATGTTTCTATCATTGCTTTGTTAAGAATTGTCTTCTGGACCTCCAGAAATGTAATTAGGGATGGATAAGTAAGTCTGACTTGCAAAATGTATCATAGCCTTCAGAGCTCCCTAAACTTTTGAATGTCTTCCTTTAAAATATGCCAAGAACATTTTGGCATTTTAACTTCACTTTGTATAGGAAGCTTTGGGATACAGGTTTCAATCAAATCACTGAGAAAACTGTTAGAGAGACTCCTAGTTACTCAACTAACATTGAATCTAGAATCACTGCTTAGTTAAGCCATATTAACAAATTCATTCCAATACAACGTTTTACTCTTTCTACCCTTCTCCAACACACTTAGAATCCATTCCTGTACTTGCTCCCAGACTGCTGTCAACATACATTGGCAATACCTTGCAATTCTTCTACTCTATATTATACCTACTCATAGGTCACATTATGTGTCTTACCTTCTCAGGCACTGCTAGGATTTGAATTTGGTTATAAGTCAACAAGCAATGGAGGGTTTACATTGTGAACCCAAAAGTATTTGAGAATGTCTCAATCAACTTAGAAAGCTTAGTTTGCCAAGGTTAAGGACATACCCGTGAAATAGCCTCAGGAGGTCCTGATGACATGTGCCCAAGGTGGTCAGGATACAGCTTGCTTTTATATCTTTTAGGGAGACATAATACATCAATCAATACATGTAAGATTTACATTGGTTTAGCTTGGAAGGGCAGGACAACTCAAAGCAGGGGCTTCCTGGTCATAGGTAGATTTAATTTTTTTTCTGATTGGGAATTGGTTGAATGAGCTATTATCAATAGGAAAAAATGTCTGGGTCATGATAAGCTTTTGTCATGCAGATGAAGCCTCCAAGTAGCAGGCTTCAGAGAGAATGGATTGTAAATGTTTCTTACCAGACTTAAGATCTGTGTTGATGTTAATACTAATCAGCCTTTTCTGAATTCCAAAAGGGAGGAAGGTATAATGAGGCCTGTTCAAACTCCCCTTACCTCATGACCTGAACAAGTTTTTCAAGTTAACTTAGAAATGCCCTTGGCCGAGAGGAGGGATCCTGTCAGAGGGTTGGGGGACCTTGGAATTTTATTTTTCAGTTTACAACATACAGGACTTGAAGAGGAACAGCAGTCCTTTGCAAGGAACATACCTAATGGAAGACCATTTCTGGTTCTTCAGGCAAGGTAATACTCATTTCTTCAGAAAGGAATAGAAAGGTGGCTTCTACTGGTAAAAGAGGGTCAGTACAATTTAGGAGTTGACTATCAGCTTCATTAGAATCTTCACATGGGAATCCAGTTTTTAGGATGCCAGTCCTTCCACACAAATGTCCCAACTTTAACATAAAAGATCCTGTGTAATTAAAAATTCAATTTGTGTAATAATTATTATGTGCAGGTTTAGACTTTGTACTCAATATTCAGCAATCTGAGCCATGAGGTTATAAGAAATAAAGGTTTCCTTTAGGGCAGTCTTAGAGATTCCTGGATTTTTCCTAGATATTAAGCTGGGAATTCAAAGCTCTGGGCTTAAAATTTTCTTTCCACAAGTTCTCCACCATACTTGAGAGCAATCAACTAGCCTTATAATACTCCTTACTTTCACTAAGTTATTCTATGCCATATTCTTGGACCCTCAAAGTCTCGCTTCCATCAGCACCTGATTATCACGAACTGCCACATACTATAAGGTGGGTGAGCGGATTGTTAACAGGTGATTGCTGCCACTGTTTATGTGCCAGTCTTCAAGGAATAAAAGGTATCTGCTGCTTTACTGCCACCATCCAAACATCACGACGCCAATCTCTCCTGTGCTAATCCTAACCTGAAGCCATACAGAGAAGAAAATTCATGGAAACATACTTCCAACCTAACTATGCTGACAGTCACCACTTAACACCATCCTCTGCCAGCCAGTTCCAGCCAGTGAGCTAAACCTTGCATATAAAAAGCCAAATGCACTATTTGCTCTAGAGAAAGTATTTCTGAATAAAAGATAGTTGAAATACATTGAAAATTACATAATAATATGTATTCTGTCAGAGGACAAAGAAGAAACACAAACATTTTCTACCTTGCCCAATCTAACATAAAATACATTAAGATTACTCACTGATTCACAGAATCTAAAGAACTCTAAGTCACATTTCAGGTTTGGAAAAGTTATTGTACCACGAGGATTCTTCTTTTGCAATACTTCTTCAACCTGTGTTTTTCTTTGGATTCTCACTGCTGTCACCTTGAAATAAACATCTATTACTTAATTTATAGATAATTATGTGTCTTCCTGGCTGGTTTTGCTGTTCTCAATCTGTCATTGTGGTCTAACTTACATTTACTGAGAAATTCCATTGATTTTCATCTCATCATTTTTCCTCTTAAAATCCACTAATAACCCTCTCTCTGACCCCCTTGCCCCAGCTGCAGAAAATATGCTTACTTGATGCAGGACCCACTCCAACTTTTGTTCAATAACTCCACTGTATAAGAAAGATCATCACATTGATAGGTGGTAAAGAGCCAGATCTAGCAACAGTAGCTAGGATTCTAGAAAAGACAGGATTTTGGCTCTGCAGGAAGAGTCTTGACAAGCTCCATAAGTTAAACAGAGTACAGGTCAGGTTCTGCAGTCATTAACATACCCCAAATGACGATGTGGATTGCATAAGTTCTAGCAGGTCAGTTTGTGTCCATAGAAGTCCATTAATACAAGACAAGTGAAGGAAGAAAAACAGCTCTCAGAAGGCAAAATCCAAAGTCCAGGAGGTTATAGTGTCAAAGATAATTGCACTGGAGTGAAAACATTGAGCCCAATCTGAGTACAGAACTAAAGTTTGTTTTTCTCTCCTGCATTTCATACAACCTGATATGGGGAAGCTAGCCCTGATCACACATTCTCCATTGTCAGAACCAATTTATGAGGGTCCCTCTGCTGACTGAGTGAGGGACATAATGAGGGTGACCACAGGTCTCATTTGCATGGAACAGTCACAGATGTGCCTGTTGTCCAAGCCTCACAGTTAACAGCCCCTTCCTTTCACTCTTAAAAGTGGCCCAGTTTGGAAAAGAAATTATATATTCACCTCATGCTTACTTAAATGTTCACCTTATATAATATCTGAGCTCATGCAAATCTGAACTAGTTTTGCATATCCCTCCGGCCCAGGGTGTGTCTAGAAATGTGAGCTAGGGCCTGGAACAGGTCATGACTCTGACCAGTGTCCTATCCTACTGTGGTTGAGCTGGTATCCTAGATGTAAGACAAAGTCCTCCCCACTGTTCCCTCTTCTTTTCTCAACTGGAAGGAAGGGGTCTCTTTTGGAGCTGCAAGCTGTGCAGCCTGGGATTAGGGTAGGGGGTAAGCTGGCACTCCCTTGGCTGTCCAAGCTGGTGTTTCAATATGGTGCATGCCCGCCCAGTGCACTGTCTCTGGGCCTAGTTCAGCCCTAGGACTCTCCTTAGAGTTGCAGTCCTTGTGGCCTAGATTACCTTTCAAGTTTACTTGGAGACACAGAGCACTGTAGTCCTCAGTGGTAAGGTTTGCATGCACTCAAGTTCCAACCCCAGGGATCAGCAGTTCCCCTCTGTCTAGGGCTGTTTAAATGCTCCCTCCATGGGTTGGCATCATCTGAATTTGGTCTGGTCTTTCTTCCTGCTCTAACAGGACAGCACTGAGTTCAATGCCTCACAATTGCTGTGTTCTTCCTTCCCCAGTGCCCTGGGACACTCTTCACACCACGCTGCCACTGCTGTGGGTGTGGAGAGGTGGCCTTCGCAATTCTGGACTGTTTTTTCTCTCTCTTCAGTGTCTCAGCAATATGAAGTTAAAACCAGGTAGCATACGCGCTCACCTGATTTTTGGTTCTTACGAAGGTGATTTGTCTGTGCAGGCAGTTGTTAATCTGGTGTCCTTGAGAGGGAAGGATTGATGGAGCCTTTTATTCCACCATCTTGCTCCTGCCCCCTCCTAGTTTGGCATATGTCTACTTTCAAACTTTGATTCACATAAACTTGAGCATCTCATCCCATATCTTTCTGGTGATTAACATGCTTTGTGTTCCAATTCACTTTACTCTGTGAATACCCTTCTCTAATGTTCTACGATGTTGCTTTTCTGGTCTTAATTCCAAGCTATATTACTAGCTGTGTTACCTTGTGTAAGTTACTTAACTTCTCCATGTATCCATTTCCTCAACTGTTAAACGAACATAATAGGTACCTTCCTTGTATGTTTACTGTGAAAATTAGTATGGATTAACACATGTAAAGCGTTCAGAATAGTGTTTAAACATAATATGTGCTATATAAATATTTGTTAACTTTGTTAGTAGCAGTATCATTAATAATCTTTTCATATGAACTCACATAGAGTCCTCATTTGGCACTTTGTTAGTTAAATCATTATTTGTGGCTATTTTGTTTCTCAATTAAATTTTAATCCTTAATGACATGGACTGTGCCTTATTTTTATATTCTTCAAGTACCTACAACAAAACCTTGTAAAACATAAGAAATAAGTAAGATGATTTATTTTAAAACAAAAATTTCTTAAAACTAATTTGCCATTTTCAAGTAGAGCCCACGATGAGCAACATAAGTGTATTATTTCATGTGTAACACAGCACTCCCAGGTCTCCAGCTTGAGTATAAATTTCTTACAGGCTGGGATACTGGGGAAGGATCAGAAGGAGATTGTAAGGCCATCAACTACCTCTCAGAAAAGCAAATGAAAGCAAGTGGTTTTGGATTTATAAAAGATATATTTAAATAAACATTGTTTTATTTATTTTTGTTTATTTCTCTTAGATGCGTTTTTTCTCCTTTTATAATCCAATGTTTTACCTAGTCTTTGTATAGCCTCCAGGTAATAAAAATGTAGCCATAACTTTATTAAATGTATAAGAATTGGTACCTCTGTTATCACTGTATTAGAATAGTCACAGAATTGTTTAAGAAATTAAAAAATGCAAAAAATGATATCGCTCATTTCAAAGGATTACAATCTAAAGGAAATATTTAACGAATACAATTTGTACACTTTTAAACTTAAGTAATTAAACCATGAAAACATGGACATAAAAAATATGAGTGAACATATAAATTAACTTAGTTCTATAGATATTACAGATATATGAAAAGCTATTATTCTGATTTGTTGCACATCCAATTAATTCCCAATTACATGTAAACTTCATAATATTATCTCCCAAATCAGAATACAAATTTATCAAGGAAAACAATTCAATATTTTCCTTCTCTTTCATCTTCCAAAGAAGAATAAACTGTAATCCATGAGTAGTGGAGGTTAGTTAGAAGATGAACCACTACATTGAGGACAAAGTCAAGAGTCCTTATAGTTTTTAAAATGTTATGGCTAGAATCGATACTTAGAGTAACTTTTATTGTACTTGAAAGAGAGAAAACAAGTGTTGTTTCCTCAGTTCAAGAGAACCTGATTCGGTTTTACATCTGTTGAGTTAATAAGAAATGAAACTATAGCCTCTTGATTTAACTTGCAAGTTTGATGTGAACTCAGATTTGATTTCCTATAGCACGCATATGACAAGTAAATGTATTCCCTACAATACGTAGGAAAACAAGCACCATTGTCTCAAAGTTAAAGGTTACATAACCATATATCAATCACAATTAAAATAGAATCTAGAGAACCTCTGTGAGAAAGAGGCTGTTTGAATCCACATGTAATATTTCCTCCTCATAAAACACTGCTACAACTATACTGTAGAAATATGTATTTAAGACCAACCCCAGAAAGCCAAATTCTAGACCACAATGGAAAAAGCCAATCAATAACCAATCCAATTTACTTTGTGCAGTAAGGATGGCATCAGCTACTCTAAAAGTTAGGATGAATTTAAAGGCTAAACACCAACAAAACATAGGAGATTTAACTTCTGAAGATTAACAAAGGAACTCTGTGTAGAGGAATGCTAAACCCAGTTGAGAGGCTGTAATGAAAAGAGAGGAGGAGAGAGGGAGGAGAGGTGAGTGACCTTCCGCATACCTAAACTTCAAAAACTGCATTGGGAAGGGAATCAAGGTGGATGTTGAAGAAAATAATGTTATCTATTTCATAATGTTTCCTCCTAGCATTTTGAAATGGACACATAAAATTAGCCACTCATCTTCATTGTTGAGAACAAGTTTAGATACTTGCAACATCAATGGTACCATAGGATTATACTGGAATTCTCTCCTGCCCCAACACACCTTCTCTGAGCAACAGACACTCACACACACACACACACACACTTGGGTTCCAAGGGTGAAAAGTCTGATAGAGATGGGAACAAAACATTACTATGCTGAAGGAAAAAAAAAAAATCATTTACAAAAGTATATGTGAGATCCTCAGTAGCAGAAATTTTCTCAACCAAAATGTAATAAGGTTATAGTTTCCTTCATTGCTCATCATTTTGTGGTTTTCCTCAGAGAATCCAAATACACAGTTTGGAATAATATTTTAATATATGTTTTCAAATTATTTTTTCTGCTTTTACATCTATTGAGTCTTCTCCCCAAAAATTCAAGATTCATAGGAAATATAAGGAGGAGGCTGGGATGCACAGGTGGAAATAAATCCTGGGAACCCATTTGAATAGCAAAGCTTGCTCTATATTTGAGTCACTTGGCAGCATGGAGAATAAAGGAAACCGTTGATGTGAGGCAGTGCATAGGCTTAAAGCTTGCTCGACTCCCTTCACCAGCTTCCTAAAGCACTACCCTGGTCAGAACAGGTGAGAAATACTGCTCCCTCCAATTAATGCTGTTTTAAGAATCATCCCCTTGCATGGATCCTGCAGGATTCCACATCCCTCATCTCTGTCTTCACTTATTAGCTTGGTGTACAGAACAACTCAATCAACAACAACAAAAATGTAGACTCAATAGGAAATATGTTCAACTTACATATTACTTTTCATTTTGTACCCTTTGGGCCAAATTACATCATTGAAGAGATGCTGAAGAGCATAGAATTTTAATATACACGAGATTTAATATACATGGAAATTTACATCTATTGTACAAATTGGGCATTGTTTTATCTACATATTCATTATTGATTATTTGAAAAAAGATGGAAGAATCTTTCCCCCAGATTCTACCTTGTCTTTGCAAATATTGAGGTACCTTGCAAGTTCCCCTGAGAGTAGCAACTATGTTTTACAATATTAATTGTAAAATCCAAATAGCTAGAAGGAAACTTAAAGGTCAACTACTCTGATTACACATAAAATATATTACTACACAGCATCCCTGACATACGGTCATAACTTCTGGTTAAAAACATTCATATACAGATAATTTGCTACCTCAAAAGACCATTCAGCAGCACATGTTTGGGCACTCCAGTGGTCAGAACTGTCTTCCTGGACTTTCTCAGCATAACATCAAAAGCAGTACTTCTATGGGAAAGATGGCTAAATGTGACTACATTAAAAAAAATAATAAGCCAAACAAAAATATCCTTGTATCAGTAAAGGTATGGTACATTATACTACACTAATAAACAATCCTCAAATTTTAGTAGTTCAATACAACAGAAGTTTATTTTGTTTACCTGTTTTGTGGGTAGGAAGGCTCCACGCATCTGAGTCACTTGGGGAACTAGGCTAACGTAGTCTCTATTCGTGCTGTCATGATCAGTACAGAAGAGGACAGGATATTGTGCACTGGCCATTAAAGCATTTACCCAGAAGTGATGCAGTCTTTATTGCTCACAGATTGTTGACCAAAGCAAGTGGTACAACTATGTTTAACTTTAAAGGGGGCAGGAAAATAAAGAAACCCAGAAATATTTGGAGAACAAGACTGACTTCTACCTTTCTGGATATAAAAGCAAAATACTGTAGACAACATTAAATGACAGAGGACAAAACAGGTAAAAATACTCAAAATATAGGTGTCAGAAAGATTTGCTAAAGTAACTAAAGTTACAATGGTAAACTTTGAAATGCAATAAGAAAGAGAAAATTAAAGCAGAGTTACAAGTTTTTAAATAGACATAGTCAAATGCTCAATCTTACTGGTAATGAAAGACTAATACTTGTAATTACAAAAGCTAATACTCACTTGAAAATACATTGTGCTAGGCATAATATTTATAACTTATATACATTATTTGAATGTTTCCCCAATACTGCTATAAGAGCAGTATTATTTATCCTGCTTTAGAGATAAAGCTCACAGCCTCTCAGCCATATTTCTTAAATACAAATAAAATGATTTTACAATTTTCAGCCATTAAAAATACATTCCAACATTTATAAGGAAAATGAAGTTGAATAAGGTACAAATTCTTAAAATCTTTCTAAAAGGTATTTAAATTGTGCATATATAAAGGAAATCCAATATGCATAATCTATGACTCATCAGTTTTATTTGCAGTAATTTATTTTAGGGAAATAATCAAATCTAGGAGCAAAGATGTGAGAGTAACATTGTGGGTACCAGAGGCTAGGGAGCAGGTGAAGGAGGGGATAGGGAGATGTTGGTCAAAAGATACAAAGTTTCAGTTAAACAGGGAGAATGAGTTTTTGAGATCTTAGTTAAAAATAATGTATTGTATATTTCAAAATAGTTAAGAGAGCAAATTTAAAAATATCTCTCCACAAAAATAAGTGAGGTACTGAATATGTTAGTTCATTTGATTTAATCATTCCACATTGTACGTGTATGTGAGTGTGGGGTATATGTGTGTGTCAAAACATAAAATTGTACTGCAGGAACATATACAACTATAAGTTTTCAATCAAAAAGAATACTGATTTTCAAAAGCATAAGTAAGATTACTAAAGTCTACATTAAAAAGAAAACTTTTACCTATACATCTGGTAAAAATATCCTTTAAGCATAAAGGAGGAATAAAGATTCCCAAGTAAAACAAAAGCTGAAGGATTTCATCAATACCAGACCTTTCCTACAAGAAATGCTAAAGGAAGCACTTCAATCAGAAGGAAAAGAATATGAATGACCAATAAGAAATCATCTGAAGGTACAAAATTCACAGGTAATAGAATATTATTACACTTAACTGTGTAATACACAGTTATAATAATACACAGAATATTATAACACTGTAACTGTGGTATGTAAACTACTCTTAAATAGAAATACTGAACAGCGAACTAATAAAAAATAATAATTACAACAACTTTTCAAGACATAGACAGGACAGTAAGATATAAATACAAACAACAAAATTTTAAAAGCAGGAAGACAAAATTAAGATGTAGAGTTTTTATTAGTTTTCTTTTTTTGCTTGTTTACTTGTTTGTTTATGCAAACTATTGTTATCAGCTTAGAATAATGGGTTATAGGATAGTATTTGCAAGTCCCATGGTAACCTCAAATGAAAAAATATACAGCAGATACACAAAAAATGAAAAGCAAGTACTTAAATCACATCACCAGAGAAAATCACCTTTACTAAAGAAGACAGGAGGGAAGGAAAAAAGGAAAAGAAGACAACAAAACAACCAGAAAACAACAAAATCAGAAGTCCTTACTTATCAATAATAACACTGAATGTAAATGAACTAAACTCTCCAATCAAAAGACATAGAGTGCCTGAATGAATAAAAAAATAAGATCCATTGTACTGTTGCCTCCAAGAAACATACTTCCCCTCTAAAGGCACACATAGTTTGAAAATAAAGGGATAGAAAAAGATAAACCATGCTAATGGCAACCAAAAAAGAACACTAGCAGCTATACTTACATCAGACAAAATAGATTTCAAGACAAAAACTGTAAAAGAGTCAAGATCACTATATAATGGTAAAAGGGGTCAATTCAGCAAAAGGATATAACAATTGTAAACATATATGCACTTTTTTGAAAAGTTAAATATATATGCACTGTACCACCCAGATATCTAAAGCAAAAATTAGAGCTAAAGAGCAAGATAGGCCCCAATACATTAATAGCTAGAGACCTCAACATCCCACTTTCAGTATTGTACATATCTCCCACACAGAAAATCAACAAAGAAACATCGGATTTAATCTGTGCTATGGAACAAATAGACCTAATACATGTTTTCAGAATATTTCATCCAACAGCTGCAGAATGCACATTCTTCTCCTTGGCACATGGATCATTCTCAAGGAGATACCATATGTTAGGTAACAAAGCAAGTCTTAAAACATTCAAAAATATTTTTAAAAAATCAAGTGCCTCCTCTTACCAAAATGGAATAAAACTAGAAATCAGTAACAAGAGGAATTTTGGAAATGATACATAGATACATAGAAATTAAACAATATGCTCCTGAATGACCAATGAATCAATAAAGAAATTAGTAAGGAAGTTAAAAAATTTATTGAAACAGATGATAATGGACACACAACATACCAAACTCTATGGGATATAGCAAAAGCAGTACTAACAGGGAAGTTTATAGCTGTAAGTGCCTTCATAAAAAGAGAAGAAATACTTCAAATACACAACCCAATGATGTATCTTAAATAACTAGAAAAGTAAGATCAAATCAAATCCAGTATTAGTAGAAGAAAAGAAATAATAAAGATCAGAGCAGAAAGAAATGAAATTAAAATGAAGAAAACAATACAAAAGATCAATGAAACAAAAAGTTGGTTTTCTGAAAAGTTAACAAAGTTGGCAAACCTTTAGCCAAACTAATAAAAAGGAGAGAAAACCAAAATTAATAAAATCAGAGGTGAAAAATTATAACTAGTTTTGCAGAAATTTGAAAGCCCATTAGTGGGCTACTATAAGCAACTACATAACCAGTAAGCTGGAAAATTAAGAAAAAATAAACAAATTTCTAGATATGTGCAATCTCTAAGATTGAACCATTGATAAATCCAAAACCTAAACAGAGTAATAATAAATAATAAAATAAAAGCTATAATTAAAACTTTCCCAGTAAAGAAAAGCCCAGGACCTGATAGCTTCACTGCTGAATTCTATAAAACAACTGACTAAAAGACCAATCCTACTCAAAGTATTCTGAAATATAGAGGTGGAGGAAATACTTCCAAACTCATTCTACAAGGCCAGTATTACCCTGCTACCAAAACCAGACAAAGACACATCAAAAAAGTAAACTTAGGCCAATATCACCAATGAATAATGATGCAAAAATTCTTAATACTAGCAAACCAAATTCAACAACACATTAAAAAAATCATTAATCATGACCAAGTGGGATTCATCCCAGGGATACAAGAGTGGTCCAGCATATACAAAATCAATCAATATGATACATTATATCAACAGAATGATGGACAAACATCATATGAACTTTTCAACTGCTGCTGAAAAAGCATTTGAGAAAATTCAACATTCCTTTATGAAAAAAAAAAACGGAAAAGCTTTGTATAGAAGTAACATACCTCAACATAATAAAAGTCATACATGACAGACCCATAGCTAGTATCATACTGAACAGGGAAAAATGGAAAGCTGAATTCTCTAAGATCTAGTACATGACAAGGAAAGCCACTTTCCCCACTGTTATTCAACTTACTACTGAAGTCCTAGCTAGAGCAACCTGACAAGAGAAGGAAATAAAGGACATCCAAATTGTAAAGGAAAAAGTCAAATTATCCTTGGTGGCAGATAAGATTTATGGTTGGAAAAACCTAAAGACTCCCCCAAAAAGCTATTCGAACTGAATAACAAATTCAGTGCAGTTGTAGGACACAATATCGATATACAAAAATCTGTAGCATTTTTACCTGCCAACAGTGAACAACTCAAAAGAGAAATCAAGAAAGTAATCCCATTTATAACAGCTACAAATAAAATAAAATATCTGGGAATTAACCAAAGAAATGAAAGATCTCTACAATGAAAACTATAAAACCCTGATGCAACAAATTGAAGAGGAGACCAAAAAATGGAAAGATACTTCATGTTCATGAATTGGAAAAGTCAATATTGTTAAAATGTCCATACTTCCCAAAGTAAGTTACAGATTTAATGCAATTCCTATCAAAATATCAATTACATTCTTCACAGAAGTAGAAAATACAATTTTAACATTTACATGGAACCAGAAAAGACCCAGAATACCCACAGTCATCCTATGCAAAAGTAACAAAACTTGAGAAATCACATTACCTGACTGCAAATTACTCTACAGAGCTATAGCAACCAAAACAGCATGGTACTGGCATAAAAGCAGACACACAGATGAATGGCATAGAATAGATAATCCGTAAACAAATGCATACATCTACAGTGAACTCATTTTTGACAAAAGTTCCAAGAACATGCACAGGGGAAAAAGCAGTCTCTTCAATAAATTGTGCTGGAAAAACTGGATGTACATATGCAAAAGAATGAAACCAGACCCCTATCTCTTGCCATATACAAAAACAAAATCAAAATGGATTAAAGACTTAAAGCTAAGACCTCAAACTATGAAACCACTAAAAGAAAACATACCCCACAGGTACAGGCACCCAAAACAAAAATGGACAAATGAAATCACACCAAGTTAAAAAGCTTCTGCACAGCAAAGGAAACAATTAACAAAGTGAAAAGACAACTCACAGAATCAGAGAAAGATAAACAACTCTATAGGAAAAAAAAATCTAATAATCAGATTTTAAAATGGGCAAAATATCTGAAGAGACATTTCTCAAAAGAAGACATACAAATGGAAAAGAGGTATATAAAAAGGCATTCAACATTATTGATCATCAGAGGAATGCAAATCAAAACTACAGTGAAATATCATCCCACCCCAGTTAAAATGGCTGTCATACAACAGACAGGCAGTAACAAATGTTGACAAGGATGTGGAGAAAAGGAGACCCTCTTATGCTTTTGGTGGGAACGTAAATTAGTACAACCACTCTGGAGAACAGTCTGGAGGTTCCTCAAAAAACTAAAAATAGAGCTACCATATGATCCAGCAATCCACTACTAGATGTATACCCAAAAGAAAGGAAATCAGAATATCAAAGTGATATCTGCACTCTTGTGTTTATTGTAACACTACTCATGACAGCCAAGATATGGAAGCAACCTAAGTGTTTCTCAATAGATGAATAGATAAAGAAAATGGAGTACCATTCAGCCATAAAAAGGAATGAAATTCTGTCATTTGCAACAGTATGGAGGGAATTGAAAGTCACTATGTTAAGTGAAATAAGTGAGGCACAGAAAAATAAACATTGCATGTTCTCACATATCTGTGGGAGTTAAAAATTAAAACAATTGAATTCATAGAGATGGAGAGTAGTAGGATGGTTACTGGAGGCTGGGAAGGGTTAGTAGGTGGAGGGAAGGGAATGGTTAATGGGTACAATAAAATAGGATAAACATGACCTAGCATTTGCTAGCAGAATGGGGTGACTATAGTAAAAAAATTAATTGTTCATCTTTAAATAACTAAAAAGATGAAATTGTATTGTTTGAAACATGAAGGATAAATATTTGAGGTGATGGATACCCTATTTACTCTGATGTGATTATTTTGCACTTCATGACTGTGTTAAAGTACCTCATTAATATATCCCATAAATATATACACCTACCACGTACTCACAAAAATTAAGAAAACCTACATTAGTTATAATTGAGAAGAAACATAATCAAAGTTTTAAATAATAGAGAATTGGTTAACTAAATATGTCTATATGATACAATACTATGTAGGTAGATTATATTGTAGACAAACATGTAAAATATTTTTCCATGAGTTGCAAGATAGAAAAAGCAGGATAAAAATATTCAATGTGATTCCATTTCTCTAATCAACTCTTTACACACACATACACCATAAGCACACACACACACACATAAAAGATATTTTGTAATGTTAATAGTGGTTTTATCAAGGTACTGAGATTAAAAGTCATTTTTGTTGTCCCATTCCCTATTTTTCAAAATTTATTTTTGTGATTAATAGAAAAGAACAGAATAGTTTGATTTTTGGTTTTTTGCTTGTTTGTTTCTAAGAAAGCAAATGGCTTTATTATATTGGCTTTTCATCTTGTTCCTGCAGGATTGGTGACTTATGTTGCCATTTTGATCATCTACTTTGTAGACTTACTGTCGCTATTAAGTATGACACTAAGAAATGCTGTTTGTACCTTCTTGTACAGTCTCAGTAGTGTAATCCATGGTGTTTCACTCATGATTTTATTTTATTTGTAAAGAATAAATAACTGAATGAGTGGAAGCTGTCCCTTTGTCAAGAACTGTGAAGGGTCTGAGATTTACCCTATTTACAAACTATCAAGTTAGCCTGCCAGTTTCATAGATAACAGTCTGAAGATTTCCCTTATTCTCTCTCTGTTATTTCTGCTCATTTCTTCCCCAATGACTGGAACTCCAGTGGAGTTGATGCAGGGACTCCAGTTTTCTTTGTATCACTAGGCCTAGATTACATAATGTAACATTTACTACCACTGACAATGGAATGAGGCTGCTGAGTTCCAAGTGTGACTCTGCCACTCACAATTTCCTTGACTTTGAACTCATTTACTAACCTCTTTGTGTGTCAGTTTCATCACCTTTAAAATAGTACCTATCTCGGCCAGGCGCGGTGGCTCAAGCCTGTAATCCCAGCACTTTGGGAGGCCGAGACGGGCAGATCACGAGGTCAGGAGATCGAGACCATCCTGGCTAACACAGTGAAACCCCGTCTCTACTAAAAAATACAAAAAAATAGCCGGGCGAGGTGGCGGGCGCCTGTAGTCCCAGCTACTCGGGAGACTGAGGCAGGAGAATGGCGTAAACCCGGGAGGCGGAGCTTGCAGTGAGCTGAGGTCCGGCCACTGCACTCCAGCCTGGGCGACAGAGCAAGACTCCGTCTCAAAAAAAAAAAAAAAAAAAAATAGTACCTATCTCACAGAATTATTTGGGAATTTGACATGTTCATATACATGAAGTAGTTTACACAGTTCCTGACTCACAGAGAGCACAACAGAGGATGAGACAGAACAAATGTGATTAGAGAGTGGCCTTGCACCCACTGGTTCATATACATGAAGTAGTTTACACAGTTCCTGACTCACAGAGAGCACAACAGAGGATGAGACAGAACAAATGTGATTAGAGAGTGGCCTTGCACCCACTGGGAGTCACCTTTCAGTGGTGTTTTTCAGGCCTTGTAAGTCATTTATTCTAGATACATTGTTTGAGGGCTTATTCTATGGGCAGGAACAGTGGTGCTTCTCTTCTCAAGGCAGTTGCAATCTTACAGTAATAAATACGTGAAAGTCACTCTCCCTGTTAGGAAAGTTCAGGCATGGAAAACCATCCAGTGAACCACATCTGTTTCTGTCCATTAAATTCAAAATGAATTCCCTATGCTAGCATTAAATAAACTTATTTACTTTTCTTGTGTAAACTGCTCTCACTTTTCTGAAAACTATACTGGAGAAATAATTTCACTATAGCCCTGATTCTACCACATTTACTGAGCACACTGTATAAAGCAGTTGGACAGGGGGAATGGACAAAGAATAGTTCCTCTTTGTAAGAGGCATAGCCTACTGGAGGTATTTTTCACTAAATATGATAAAATGCTCTGACATATATACGCTGGAGTAGCAAAAGAAAGAGAATGCATCTACTTCTTGAAGAGTTAAAGGAGACTTCCTAGAGGAAGAGGTGAATTATTAGGTTAAGTTTGAGTTAGTCAGATGCAGGCCAACGAACCAATATAAACAACATTATTGAGGCATGAAATGGTATCAGAGGTGTTAACTGTGCTGAAAGTTTCTAGTCTGGCCTGTGTGAATGACTTTGAAACTCTCGGTGCTAAGGTTTGGAGGAGAAAGAAGATAGAAACCCTTGTATTTGTTATCTCTAGACTTTTAGTGTGATTGTCATTCAATGAAAGATTATAAAATTGCATTTCATGACATTTTTTCCTTTTGCCACTCGCCTCAAATTTTGTACACCACCATGCATATCGATTTGGGATTTGAACTTGCTATATATTTAAAGAAAAAGGAAGTCTGAAAATGTGAGGTGATAAATCAAAAGCTACCAGAACCTCTTGTGTGCACTTAATGGGCAAAAAACAGATCCCTTTTAAATGCAATTGTTGTTTACTTATATGATGAACGGGTTTTAAGTCCCATCCCTTTGAACTTTCTGTTTATTAATAGTGTTACAGGATGGTTTCAAACGAAGCTCATTACCTCCTAGTGAAAGTCATACCAATGTGAAGGTTGCCCAGCCTGTGGGAGCTCTGCTGGTTTTTTTCCAAATATGTAGTATTTCTTGGAAGCATTGTACTCATCAAGAACATATTATGTGTAAGAGAAAGATAGCATTGACTTTAAGGTGTCAAAATAAACATAAAATTAAAAAATTTAACCAAGACAGCTACAAATGGATTGTAAAAAATATCCCACACCTAGAAAATAACATGATGAAGATCCTTTGGCAGTTTTCACATCAATCTTTTTGGAGTCTCATATTAGCTTATGGAAAAATTATAGGTCAAACTGGGAGGATACAGTCAGATATTCATAATAAACTGTTAATTTTGAGATAGTCATATATTCATATGCAGTTGGAAGAAATAGTATAGAGAGATCCCAAGTCCCCTTTACTATATTGCCCCCAATGATAAACATCTTCCAAAACTATAGTACAAAAGTATAGTACAGTATCACATTCAGGATATCCACATTAATGTAGGCCAGATACAAAACATTTCCATCACAAGAAAGATCTTTTATCTTGCCCTTTTACAGTCACATCCACTCCTCTTATATGCCTCTCTGTGCTCTACTCCTTTCCACCCTGTCTTTAATCCTTGGCAATCACTGATACCTCCTCCATTTCAATAACTTTGTCACTTCAAAAATTTAATATAAATGGAATTATACCTCATGTAATTATTTGAGACTGACTTTGCTTATCATTATTTTCTGGAGATTCATCCAAGTTATTGTGTTTATCAATAATGTGTTGCTTTTTGTTGTTGAGTAGAATTTTATAGTATGGATATGCAGTGGGTTGTTTAGCCATTCACTTATTGACAGACAACTGGGTTGTTTCCAGTTTCTGGCTATTACAAAAAAAGTTATGAATATTTTATCAGGTGTGGTCTGTGTGTGTATAAACACACATTTGTATGTCTCTGGAATAAATATACAGGGGTGTATTTACTGGGTCATATGGTAATTGCATGTTTAGTTTATTAAGAAACTGCAAAATTGTTTTCTAGAGTGGCTATATCATTTTACATTCCCACTAGCAATGTGGAGGTGGGTGATACAGTTTCTCTGCATTCTCATCAAAATTGTCAGTTGTCACTATTTTTTATTTCATCATTCTGATAAGTATGTACAGATATTTCATTGTGGTTTTAATTTGCATTTCCCTAATGGCTACATATATGAAATACATTTTTTGTGGTTGTTTGTCATGTGTATTTCCTCTTTGATGATATGTCTCTTCACATATTTTGTTCATTTTCTAGTTGAATTATTTGATTTTTTGATATTGTTGTTGTTCTTTTACTACCAAGATTTAAGACTTCTTCATATATCCAAGTATTCATTCTTTTTTTAGATAGTAGTTTGCAAAATATTTTCTTCCAGCCTTGAGCTTTTTTGCATGTTTAGAATAGCATGTTTTCAGAGCAAATGTTGCTAATTTGCTCCTATGTATCAATTTTTCTTTTTATGGGTGGTGCCTTCAGTGTCAAGTCTAAGAACTTTTTGCCTAGCTCTAGATTCTGAAGATTTTCTCCCATTTTTTTAATGTATAGTTTTGAAATTTTATAGTGTCATTTCAAAGTTAGTGATCCATTTTGTGTGTTTGGTTAGTGGGATGTTAAGGTCGTTTCTTATCTGTTTATGAGTGTTTAAATGTTCCAATGCCATTTATTGAAAATGCATTATCCTTCCTTCACTAAATTGCTTTCGCAACTTTGTCAAAAATCAGTTGGACATACTTGTGTGGGTCTATTTCTGAATTCTATATTCTGTTTCAATGATTTGTCTATCCCACCAAATTATCTTAATTAGTTAGTTGTATCATAAGTATTGAAATCATGCAGACTGATTCATTTCACTTGATTCTTCTTTTTCAAAATAATTTTAGCTATTTTAGTTCCTTGGCTTTCTGTCTACATTTTATTTTTCTCTATATAATGCAAAAATCTTGCTGAGATTTTGAAAGCAATTATATAAAACCTACATGTCAATTTGGGAAGAACTGGCAGCTTTACTATGTTGTATTTTCCAATCCATAAATACAGTATGTCTCTCCATTTATTTACTCTTCTTTGACTTCTTTCATCAGCAATTTGTAGTTTTAAGTGTACATGTCCATATATATTTTGTAAGAACACCTGGGTATTTCTTTTCTTTTGTCATTTCTTAGTGATTATAAATGATATTCAATTCTAGTATGTACATGCTCATTGCTGTTATATGAAAATATGATTAACTTGTGTACATTTATCTTGTATCCTGTAACCTTGCTGTACTCACCTAGTTGTTATGCTATTTAGATTCCTTAGGACAGGGGTGTTCAAACTTTTGGCTTCCCTTGGGCACATCTGAAGCAAAAGAATTGTCTTGGGCCATACATAAAATACACTGACATCAACAATAACTGATGAGCTAAAGAAAACAAAATATCACAACAAAAATCTCATAATGTTTTAATAAAGTTTACAAATTTGTGTTGGGCCACATTCAAAGGCATCCTGGGCCACATTTGGCCTGAAGGCAATGGGTTAGACAAGCTTACCTTAGGATTTT
>NW_012116400.1:2949631-2967520 GCF_000951035.1 Colobus angolensis palliatus
TAGTTTGAAGTCAGGTAGCGTGACGCCTCCTGCTTTGTCCTTTTGACTTAGGATTGTCTTGGCAATGCGGGCTCTTTTGGATTTTCTATATAGAACATCATGTTACTTGCCAATAAGGATAGTTGTTTTGTTTTGTTTTTCTTTCAAACCTGTATGACTTTGATTTTCTTTTCTTGTCTTATTGCAATGGCTAGAACTTCCAGTACTACTTTAAATGAAAGTAATGAGAGCAGACAACTTTGCCTTATTCCTGGTGTTAGAGAAAAGCATTCAATTTTTTACTCTTAAATTTACTCTTAATGTTTGATACTCTTCAGGTTAGCTCTAGGTTTTTTGTAGATGTTTTCTTTCAGGTTGAAGAAGTTTCCCTCTGTTTCTAGTTTAATGAGAATTTTTATCAAAATGGGTATTGAGTTTTTTGAAATGCCTTTTGTTTGTATCAATTAATTGAATTTTCTTTTTTAGTTTGTTAATATGGTGAATTATGATATTAATTTGTAAACCTTAAACCAATCTTGCATCTTGGAATAAATCCTATTTGGTCATGGCATATAATTACTTTTCCATACTGTTGTATTCAGTTTGCTAATATTTAGTTGAGAGTTTTTCTAAGTCAATGAGAAATATTGGTCTCTAGTTTTCTTTATTTGCACTGTCTTCATGTAGTTTAATATCGGCTTCATAAAATAAATTGGAAAGTAATTCTCCTTCCATTTTCTGGTAGATATTTTGTAGAACTGCTGTTGATTTTTTAAATGGTTTGTACAATTTTCTAGTGGAAACATCTGGGACTGCAGATTTATTTTTTGGAAATTTATTAATTATGAATTCAATTACCTGAATACTTGTAGTGCTATTCAAATTTTCTATGTAACATTAAATGAATGGTGGTAGTTTATGCTTGCTTTTCAAGAAATTGACCTACTTTAGTTGTCAAAATATGTGTGTAGTGTTGTTTGTAGTATTTCCTTATTACCCTTTTGATGTCTGCAAGGTATATAGAAAACATCCTCAGTTTCATTTCTAATACTGATAATTTGTTTCTTTGTTCTTATTTTTGTCAGTCCTGCTATAGGTTTGCCAATTTTATTGATCTTTCAAAGAACAAGCTTTTATTTCAGTGAATTTCCCTATTGCCTTTCTGCTTTTTTATTTTACTGATTTCCGCTCCTATCCTATTCTTTCCTTCCTTCTGCTTACTTTGAATTTACCTCATTTATCTTATTTTAGGTTTTTGGGGTATATCTTCAGATTATTTTATTAGAAACCTTTCCTCTTTCCTATGTAGACATTTAGTGCTGTATATTTTTATCTCAGCCCTGATTTATCTGTGCCCTCACAATATTGATGTTGCAGTTTAATTTAGTTCAATATATATTTTCTATTTTTTAAGACTTCCTTTTTGACCCATGGATCATTTAGATGAGTTGCTTACTTTCTAAATCTTTGAAGTTTTCTTGTTATATTGTTGTTGTTTTTGATTTCTACTTTAATTCCATTATTCAGGTTCTGCAGCTGAGGAGAATGGGAGATCAGTCTCAAATCCATCAGCCTCGGCCTCCCAAAGTGCTGGGATTACAGGAGTGAACCACCACACCTGGTCTGCCAAGCCTTTTTATTTTTCATTAGTTTCCAGCATGTTCAATATTTCTTGATGGAACATTTTATTATGGCTGCTATAAAAATCTTTGCCAACCTCTTGTCATCTCAGCATTGATATCTATTGATTGTCATTTTTCATTAAAGTTGATGTTTTCCTGGTTGTTTTAATAAGTCTTTAAAATTGAAACCTGAACTTTGCAAATAAGAACCTACTCCATATTTAAACCTTCTGTTTTAGAAGTTTACTCTGATATCACTTCAGCAGGGAAGAAGTGCTGCTTCCTCACTGATGGCAGATGTGAGTAGAAGTCTGGGTTCCCCTCTGGGCCTCCACTGGCCACCTAGGGTGGGAGAAGTTTCTTGTACTATTGGGTAGGGCTTGCAGCTCTGCCTCTCCTTTAGGCCTCTACTGCCACCTCTCTGTCTGGAAGGGGGAGATTTCCCTGTTTACTGCTGGATGGAGGTGGGTGAAATCCAGGATCACCACATTGAATTCCCCAACACTGCCAAAAGAGTGGGGGCTTGTTATCATCTAGCAGGAATGATAGTCCCAGCTCTCCACTTGGCCTCCTCTACCCTCACCCTGGCAGACCAGTTGGTGTACTTCATTACAACCTGGTGAGAGTGGAAGTCTAGGCTCCCCACTCAGAGTTTACTGCTATGTGTGTGGGTGGTGCCACAGTATTTTCCTATGGCGCTTGGCCATACTAGAGTATCTGTTGTCTACATGCTGTTTCCTCTTACTGGGCTGCCCCTTTCTTGGTCCTTTGACTAGAAAGAGAAGGCTGTGGCTGGGGCTTTTTAGTCAACATCCATTGCATTCCCAAGTTGCTGGCTTTCTCAGCTCTAACTCTGAGTTATATGAGGCAGAAAAACAAAACAAAACAGGGATCTCACCATATATTTCCTTGACTCCAAACTTCCCTAGATGACCTTTTTTTTTTTTTTTAATTTCTGTATATGTTTTTCTTGCCTACTATTCACCCTTTGGATCCCTTATCCTAAATAGTATGAGATGGCCAAAAACTTGACACCTGACAGTTGAGACCAACAGCTATTCACGACTCACATATACTCACTCACAGCCGCCCTGAGTAGGAGGGTGCCACATGGCATGCAGGGCCACACTAGAGTCATGCTTGGGAACAGTGTGAACCAGCCAAGGTTGTGGAAGGCAGGCTTTGTAGTAGTAAGAAGTTGAGGTGCCCCGTGGTCCCCATGGGAAGATGTGATTAGCTTGTCAGAATAAGTTTGCAGGCAGCAGGAGAGTGAAGGCCATTAGTTTGAGGACTGGGTGCAGTAGAGCTGATCTTCCTGATAAGGAGACTGTCTGGGTGAGGAGCCTTTCCCATGAGGGGATGGGGGCATATCTGGAGAGAACAGGGGGACTGATTTCCTGGTTTCATATATCAGGGCAGATAATATGGAATCTTAATTTCAGCCTTACACTGTAAAAGTGTCTAGAATTTTTCATTGCACTTAGCATGAGGAATATGGAAAAGAATGTCTATTCTATATTCTTGGAAGTGAAAGTGATCTTTATAATTTAACCATATATTTTCTGAAGAAGTTTTATCTTCTGGAAAAATATGCCAAAAAACTTATTATCGCTTTCTTCTATGCAAAGATTATTATTTTCTATAGATACCAGATATTTAACACTTATTCATAGCAAAATTCATTTCTTTATGCCAGTGCTGAGTCACCACCTACTCAGTCCTCTAACTTTTTTTCATCTCTCCTCCAAATCGTTGGCAACTTTAACATTACAGAGAAGCACAGTGGTTTGCCTTCTGTTGCAGACTGCCCACTGAAGAACTACAGTGCTTTGGGGACAAGAAGCTGTTGAAGATCAATTTTAATCCATGGAGAAATGCCCTTTAATTTACCAACAACAAATTTTTAAAAAATATTTCCACATCCTTATACAATCCCTTATTTTTTGCATAAAGTGAAGTCTGATTAATAGTGGTATGCTGCAGTAGACTATTTGCTATAAGAAATAACATAAAGAAAATATATAAACATAGAACTTTTGGTTCAAGATAGTTTTAATGTCAAAATTATTTTAAGGGATATTTAAGAAAATAGAGTCATTGTAGCCAATGTACTATAATATATGGATTTTCCCTTTTCTTATTTGTTTATTTCCCTATTTACTTACTAAAATTGAAGTTAATAAGAGAACGATTTTATTTCCACATGAAGTCACACATATTCATCCTTCAAGTAGATGATGATAATATAAAACCCCAAAGAATGAATAGCTCAAGCCTAAACTACATCAACAAGAGTATTATTATTTGAAATTTATAAAATCTTGATGTACAAACAGTAGGTAGCCAAATTTAATACTTATAATTTTATAGATGTTCTTGAAAATGTCAAACTGTTCACTAAGAAAAATCCTGGGAGAAATGAGAAGAAGGAAAAATAAAAGAACAGAAGGAAAAAAGAAGAGGAAATACTTGATATACAGATTATCTATTTTACAGTCAGATTTAACATGCAACTGTTTATCTCAGTCCTGAGAACCAAGTGCTACACCTGGTAAAAAGCACATATACAATATATTTATTTTGAATATTGGCAAATTGAAAAAAAGTTTTAACTCCTCTTGTTCTAATTGTCTTTATCATGAAGTCTGATTAATTTTGGGGAAAAAATAACATTGCGACTTCTAAGGCATTTTGAGATTTCATCCACTTCCTGATTTTAACATTATATTTTCTTTTTTTTTTTTTTAAGAATCTCAAAGTTGTTCTTACCTAATTAAATATGAGAATATACATAGTATCTTATCTCTGTCAAAGTATAAAATGTATAGTACTAATTAAGTAGACACAGCATCTTGAATAGTGGTTTCATATTTTCCAAGTATATATTTAGCTCTCATTACTGAATATCAAATATCATTTCCACTATAACCAATGCAGTGAATATGGCAGATATAAGTCACCCTTATTTTACAACATAGAAACAAGTATGGAGAGGTTGAATGGAAGGACAAGAAGGCACAAACGACTGAAAGCAGACAAAACCCCAGCCTGCTGAATTCTTACATGGAGTTTTCTCCCACTAGATTCTCAGTTCCTTATCAGAAGAGAGAGAGGACTGCTAAAAAGGCCATAAAGATTTTGAGAGGCATCGTGGAATCTATACACATATGTACCAAACACTATCTGGAGACCTAATAAACATCTTGCACATATACATATAATCATTCCCAAATATATATAAAGATGCAATTGCAATTAACTAAACATATGTTCACTTTAAGATATTACTGAATTTATATTGTCCATGTGTAAATTATAAAACAATGGGAACAAAAAGGCATCTGAAATATTGAGTGAATACTTTCTCTTTTTTTTTAATGTCAAGAGTCTCTAAATCAAAAAAGCATGGAAATCACTTCTTTAAATCACTGTATTCTTAAAACAAAGGATCTGGTTAAGGGGAGCTTAGTTAATATCCTGCCTCACTGATATCCTATATACCATATCATATGAAAAGAAAGGAGGGACATAAAAAGGATTTTACAGTTCATCTCTAAATTAGTTCCAAAAATGAGGATGAAGGAGGGAGTCCTCTTGGCTTGTATTAGCTTACTATAATCTGGAATACGTTGGTGAATTAAGTAGCTTTTCACTTACAAATTTCTTTTATAAAAACAGGATGAACAGGCTGCAAACTATGGCCAGCAATAATAGAAAAGCATTCAGGAGACTAGCAATCATAATGATAATGCTACATTTCAACTGGGTACCACCCATAAAACCAGGGAAACAGCTAAGGACAATTCTAAATGATCCATTAATATTTGTCATACCATGCAGCACTTTTCTCCTGTGCTTAAAACATATTTGAATATTAACAACGATGGCGGCATCTTAAATTTAGTGGCATTGTTTAATTTTAGGTGTGGCCATTAGCAGAAGATTCAAGTCACCCCCATCACATGTGAATTACAAAAAATAAAGGGGAGGGGGCACTCCTGCTTACGCTTTGTGTTCATAGCAATTAGTTCTAACTGTCTGGAAGCAGACTTTAAATAAATTTTATAGCTTGTGCTAGATCTCTGTTATTAACCATGTGTGCCCTTCCTATTTTTATGGAAACCAGGATCTCATTCTGAAGGCTCCTGCCTGTCAGGGCTGCAGGTGAAGGCCAGCTGGGGCCAGTGCACTTTGTGTGAATATTAGCATCTGAAGAGGGTCTCAGGGGACCTTGCCTCTTTGGGGACTTAAAGCTATAGTCAGATGCAATATCTCCACCTCTAAGTTCCCTTGCTGGCAAATCCAAATCTTTAGGAAAGGAGCAGTCTGGTGGCTGTAGTCTGAGCATTCTGAGGTGGGGAACAAACAGAAAAGAAGGCTGGGAAAAGAGAAAACTCCGGAGTATTTGGTTAGGGTTTGAAATTAGGGGAATGAAGGAAACAATGGGGCAGGCTAGAGGTCCCAGGCTGTGTGCTCTATCAGAGAGACTAAAGTTCATTAGCAATTACTTCCAGGTCCCTACGGCTATGTATTTATGATTTCACACAACACACAGGCTGCCCTTGATTAGTGGGTGTGATAGTATTAATACTTCCATGATGGCAAATGCTAGCTTATAGGAAATCATAGAAAAACACTCCAGTGTCAATTATTAATGTTAACCGCACAGAGAGAAATCAAAGTGTAATTAATTCCTGAACTGAAAGAGAAAAGAGAGTTAATCCAGTTTCCAGTATCCTGAACCCTGTAATCCTTACGAAGGCAAATCTTCCATGAAGAATATCAAAAATTATACACATACAAAATATTCAGATCCAGGCAGCTTTTTGTTGAAATAAAAGGTTAGCATGTTCATATTTCCACCTATCTACTTAAACAAAAGGGTGTTTCTTGACCTTTATTCCTACCATCTACCTGAAAATTATATCCAATCTATTTAAGATTCTACTTAATTGAAGTCTGAGGATCACAAATAAGTAAGTAGAACACAGCAATTAATTGAAACCAAGAAGTATGCATTCAGTAGGTTCTAATAAAAATCAAAGGATTGTATTTCTAAAGATACCTTAGTGATCCTAACAACATTATCTTCTTATCTTGCAGAGATAAAACTGAGGGCTGGAGTATAGAGGCAATTTGAAAATGCCCAGATTTCCTGATGATTGAATGTCAGCTGATGCTTCAATAGAAAAGGAAAGAAGGTGACAGATTCTGTTTTGGGAACTATACAAGTGAGCATTTTTGCCTTCTTAATGTGTTTTGAAAAATCAGAGTATATAATGTATATTGAATTTAAACATATATACATTGAAGAACCATGAATAGCTCACTGATCTTAATAAATGGACAGCACTATTGATGCTCTCACGGTAACACTCCCTGTTCATAACTTTCTCTTTTTCCTTGTGAAAGAAGGGACACGGAACTCTTTTGAATTTTGCTTTCAACATTTCCCTGTTTGCATTTGTAGTATTACTACTTAGGCTTTCGTAAATGAGTGATTTCATACCGGAGGCATTCATTTACAACTCGCCCTCTTCACTATTTTTCAGATTCATCAATTTCATGTTAATTCATATTGCTATATTAATGTTTGCTACTGTATAATATTCAAGTGTGTAATAATGCTATACTTTATCTATTTTCCTACTCTGTAGATAAAGTATACTTAGTTATTGGGGCTAAAATTGAGATGACCTGTGTCAATACAATGTAATCGTTTTCTCTGGGTAAACTTCATGAAGAAAGATACGATTGCAAGACCCTTGCCCATCATGTTTAGCAATTCTAAATTACTATATATCAAACTTTGCCTGATACCAGCTACTTTCTTGCTTTGAAAGACCTACCCAAACCATCAAGCCCAGATATCAAAGCGCTATAATCATCCTTTCCTAACTTCCTCCTTTTGAATTATTACTAAGACTTTGAAAAGGGACATTCTTCCTTGAAATAAATAACTTCACTGTTATCTTCTGAAAATTCTTGCCCTTTACTTTATCCGGGCAAATAGCTTGCAAATTTGGAAAAACAATGATTTTATAAGGACAAGAATTTGGTCATCTGGATACACAGTGAGCTTATCAGAACAATAGCACTGGAAAAAATTATTGATTCACAAGAGTCAGAAAAAGAGGAAAAAGGATCCAAGAAGACTTGGGACAAGTATAAAACAGCTAGCAAGATGGTAGATTTAAATACAATCATACTAATAATAACATTACATGTAACTTGTTTAAATACTGCAAGTAAAAGACAGAGATTGTCAAGCAGGGTAAAAACCATAACCATTTGTCATCTATAAAATACCAACTTTTATTGTAAAGAATGGATATGTTAATACTAAAAACAACATGAAAAAAGGCATTATATGAAAACAATCAGAAGAGAGATGGCTAAATTAATGTAAGACAAAGTAGACTTCAGAACAAAGAATATTAATTACCAGAGAGTAGGATGATTACAAAATCACAAAGGGATTAATTTATCAAGAAGACACAACAATATTAAATGTGTATTCATCTAGCAGTAGAACTTAAAAATAAATGAAGCAAAACTCATAAAAGTAAAAGATTAATTGTATAAAATAATTTATAATCAAAATAGGATATTTTAATTGCAGTCTAAGTATATTATCATGACTGGGCAGGGTGGCTCAAATCTGTAATCCCAGCACTTCAGAAAACCAAGGTGGGTGGATCACTTGAGCTCAAGAATTTGAGACCAGCCTAGGCAACATGCCAAAACTCCGTCTCTACAAAATATACAAAAATTAACCAGGCATGGTGGCATATGCCTGTGGTCCCACCTATTTGGGAGGCTGATGTGGGAGGATCAGCTGAGCCTGGAAGGTGGAGGTTTCAGTAAGCCAAAATCTTGCCACTGCACTTTAGCTTGGGCAACAGAGCAAGATCCTGTCTCAAAAAAATAAAATAAAATAAAATGTCACAATTATAACAAAATTTCAACACTTCTCTCTCAATCATTGGCAGAACCAATAGATAGAATATCAGTAAAGAGATGGAAAATCTGAACAACACTATAAACCAACTTAATTTCATTTATATTCTACTCAACAATAGCAGAATAAACAATCTTTTCAAATATACATGGAACGTGTCCATGGACCATAACATTAACCTCGACAAATTTAAAAGGACTATAGTCCTATAAATTCTGTTATTTAATCACAAATAAATCAATGTAGAAATTGATATCTGGAAAAATCCCAAAATATCTGGAAATTAAATAATGAATATTTTACTTCTGTTCCCAATAATGATGGATTCCCCCAGTGAAAGTAACTAGAAACTAATAAGCATAATAGAAAAACAAGTAACTGAGAGCTCAGGTTGGAGATGACTGAAAAGAGTGGGGACAAAGGGACTAAACCTGAGAGCTCCCAACATAGCTCTTAGACTACACAATGAGATGGCTTGGGCCACCGTAATTTTACTCTTAGCATCAGGAATTTCTTGCTGTTAGTCCATTTTGTGTTGCTATAAAGGAATATCTGAGGCTAGGTAACTAATTTGAAAAAGAGGTTTATTTTGCCTCACAGTTCTGCAGGCTGTACAACATGCAAGATGCCAGCATCTGCTCCTGGTCTGACTTTAGGGTGCTTCCAATCATGGCAGAAGGAGAAGGAAGAACCAGTGTATCACATGGTGAAAGAGAGCAAGAAAGAGAGAAGATGAGTCCCATACACTAAAACAACAAGATCTCTTGTGAACGAACTAAAAACTCATCACCAAGAAGATGGCACTAAGCTATTCGTGAGCTATCTGCCCCCATGATCCAATACCTCCCATCAGGCCCCATCTCCAGCATCCATCAGGGATCACATTTCAACATGAGATTTGAAAGGGATACACACCCAAACCATATTACTTGCATACCAATTTACTTGAGCAGTTTCCTTATATGGAAAAAAATATAGCTCTCTTATTAGGACAATAGTTTACTCAAAAGAACTTGTCTTAAGACCCTTGCCCATCATGTTCAGCAGTTCTAAATTACTTTGTATCAATTTTGCCTGATGCCAGCTACTTTCTTGCTTTGAAAGACTTACCCAAACCATTAAGCACAGACATCAAACCCTATAATCATCCTTTCCTAATTTCCTCCTTTTGAATGATCACTAAGATTTGGAAAAGGGGACATTCTTCCTTGCAGCTTTAAGTTTGATACATTCAGATTTGCTTAATAAACAAGTTTTCCTGGAGGAATCTCAAATGTACACTTTTGGGGAGGGAAGTATTATCTTTTTTCCAATTGATTTATGAATCCTTATATACTCTGTATAGAAATAGGTTTCAAACTTCTCCTAATTTGTAGCTTGTCCTTTTATTTTAAAAATAGTTTCCCTTGATGAACCAATGTTTTCATTTCAAATGGAGATAATGATACTCATAGGATTATTTTAAGTGTTATTAGGCAAAAAACACAATTACTTCAGTTACTTTTGCATCAACATAATATATAAGAAAATGCATGTAAATTAATATTACAGTATACTCCTATTGTGTAAGTTCTCAAAATTCCCTATACAAATTTGGGAAGAAGGTAATGTTTGTTTTTGATCATTAATACTTAGTGGTCTTGTGCTGCCTCAGCAAGACCTTAGATTTCAAAGCCTTCCAATCTTTCATATCCATAAAGATGGTCCTGTGTCCAATCCCAGCAGCTTTCTGGGGTTAGTCCATATTGTGGTTTGTCCAACACAATAGACCAACACAAGCCTGCAGCTCCTCTGATGAGGAAATTCATGTGTTCATATTAATGTGCCATGATACCTTAATGGGCCCTATTTCCTTTCTCCAGGTAGCATTGTCTCTCTGAAATGAGTTTCCTCATCTGTAAAATAGGAATAATATCTCATCTACTTCTTTCACATAGGTCATTGTAAGGGGTCAAATGACATCATTAAAGAAATATTATAATCATGTTTGCTTTTAAACCAGGCCTTCAGGAAGTGACAGAAATGCCCTACTCAATAAGGATAGAAATTTCTGAAGTAAAAAATTTTTGAAACAAGTCAGGATTTGCACAAACGAAATGAATACATGTGAATATTTCAAGCATTTTGACCAGATACTGAGAGATATTCTCATGGAAGACAAAGCTTTCAATTGTACCTCAAATGATGAATCTTGTGTTTGGAAGGGGCTCTAAGAGGCCACCTCACCAGCCTCACTCTTACCTGCCTTTATGCATGACAATGCAGGAATCTCTTCTACAGCATTTCAGAGTCACTCCTATAATTTCCTGGAGTCTTCTTGATAATTTCAGAAACAGGAAATTCACTGTTATAAGGGCAGATCATTCAAGTATTAGATAGCTATAATTGTTGGCCCTGGTCCTCATTTTACCTTCTTGAGCACTCCATGGCAATCTATGTTTTGGAGCCCACAGTATGCTCTAGTTCTTCAGGCATGTGTCTACCTCTTTCTCCCTTTAACTTGTCTGAGGTAAACATTCTTAGCACTTTCTTTGGTTATGGAAAATGGCTCCAAATACCTCACCATCTTCCCACTATTTTAGAAGCCGTTGGTATCTCCATATTCCCCTTTTTTCCCTAACATTTAGTAACTTTCTACAGGAGAATCTTGCCCCAGCCATAGGAAGATCAACTCCATTTACTAATAACCACTCAAAATATCCTTCTCAGCTAGGAAGGTGATATGAAGACATAAAGCATGGAAAAAACAACCTATTCATTTAAAGCTTCTCTGATGCACATACTCTGTCCTTCTCAAGGCTTTTCTATCTAGAAACCATGAAATAAAAGTGGTAGAAAGCTGGAACAACCTGATAATTTGGTTAAATGTCTACAGTATGTGCACACCATATGGATCGCTAACTGCAGAGGAGGAGATCAGTAGCAAAGTCCTGTTAACTAATTTGAAAAAAGGGAGAGGGAAAAGACAGCTTAATTCTTCATATCCTGCTATTTGATCATTTTCCAATAAGTGTGCTTGGATAGGCTTCAGCTCACTTGAAGGTTTCCTTAATGTATAGCCATTGTTCAAGGGAGAGTAATTAGAAACAAGTAATTTGGTTTAATGTAAATGTTTTAAAATCTCTTCCAGCTCCCTGACTCAGTGATTTCTGTGATAAGCTCTCTTAAAGCATATTTTCAAATTATTTTCACTTCCCACTCTCTCATCCTGATTCCTTTTGAGATTTGGGGGAGCAAACTATTCCTGACTCTGCTTCTCAAGGCTGGGATATAGTGACGATCCTCCACATCACTTTATAATACTGAATTGCCATAGTAGGTTTGCTTGCCAGTCTCTTTGATTAAACTAAAATTCTCAAAGTCTGAAACATCATCCTATTCAATTTTGCATCTCTCATACCCAGCACATTGTCTGATATTTATTGTACCTAATAGACATTTCACAAATGACTGCTAAATGATTGAATAAATAAAGAATTCAGAAAGACCACTAGTGTTCTACTCTCTTTGATATTTCTTTTGTCATTTCAGAACATTGTCTTTCACATTCAGTCAATGTATATCTAGTGTCTGGTGTTTGAGAGGGACTATGTTAGAGTCTATGAACATACAAATAACTAAATAATTGCATAGGACATGGTGATCTTAATTGCTTCCATAGCTAAGCCTTCATCTGGTGGAACTCATCCAGGTGGTGTACTACCCATGAGCCCCCATGGTATTATTACATGACTGCATTTCTTTGGTCATCACAGATGGTACAGGAATCAGTGTCTGACACAAACATGACTAGCTGATCTCTGGCCAATGATCTCTGAGGTGTTATTGTACATGAATGATAGTCAACAATAGCTCATCGTTCGGGATGGTGACTGATTTAAATCTCTTGGGAAAATTGCATGTGATATGCATTTTAAAATGGGAGTCAGTATCAGAAAAATCAGGTGTAGTAGAAGAGAGACAGAAGTTGAATCGTCAGACTGGTAAAGCACTATCATCAGGGAGGAGACACTGGCCCAGTGTGAAATGGCCAATAGAAAGCTCCTGGGAGTATTTTCTATCTTCTTACAGCTCTGTGTATTCTTGTAATTCGCCCCATTATCTGAGCCAGGCATAGTGTGGTTCTGCTTCTCACCATGGGAAAGAGCCTGATTAACTCACCAGTATAGCCTCCTGCCTTCAAGGAGCTCAGATATTGGAGCCCAGTGGGAAGATAGGCTCAGCAGTGAATTACTGCACTGTTTATCAATCACAGGCTGGAAGTATGCTGGTAATACAATGGGGCTTGGATAATTGTCTGTAAAGGAAGAGGCAAAGTAAGAAAGTGTTACTGCTAAAGCAGGTCACCCAAAATGAGGTCTTTCCCCGTTTAGTGCCCTGAAGACAGTATGTAAAACTGAAGTGTCAAGCAATATAGGCTTTAATCAATAGCCATGGAATTGGGAAGCAAGAGCTTGGCTCACAAATCAACTTCTCAGCTTGTGAGAGCCAGGAAGTCACAGATACAGGGCTTTAATGAAGGGGTTGGGCATTAAAAGCAAAGGGAGGAATATTCGTGTCTGTTCTGGTAATGGGCAGAGAACTCCTTGAAACTGGAGTGCAGCTTTCCTTTTGGTCTTTTTACGGTTTCTTCTGGTCATTGTCATGGTGAGTGTCAACTGTCATGGTGCTGGTGGGAGTGTCATTTATCATGGAAATTATAATGAAGTTAGAGGTTTTTCAGAGGTTGAGCTACCATCTTGGATCCCACTAGTCTAGTCAGTTTAGTCACAAGTGGGAAATTTTGACCTCAGGCATCCTGTATCCTAAAGATAAGCAGAGTTAAGGTGAGGTAGAAATGCATCTATGTCATGTAGGCATTACACTGGGTAACAAAAGTGCTTCATACAGAAAAGAATATTCTAATTGGGTTAAAAAATACAGGGGGAGGTATTTGCAAGGAGGAAGAACCAGCATCAGCAAAAGTCCTGAGGTCTGAAATGATGTAGGATATTGAGGGAATCACAAGTGACTATCCCTGTCGCCTGAGAGGTATTTTTTTTTTACCCCCACATATCAGCATACAACCTTAGTGCAAAGATACTGAAAGATTCCACTAACACCACATCTAAGTTTCCTGACTTCCCATTTCCATCAGTGGCTAAAGGAGCAGATGCTTTGGAGCCAGTATATGTGGGTTCAAGTCCTTGCTCTGTTACACACTTATTTAAGTGATATTACTTCCCTTTCTTCACTTGTAAAATGGGGATTATATAAACAGTGTTTGTGTTGAGGACTTTTGTGAGGATTAAATGAAATAATACAAGTGGAGTGCTCAGATTGGCATCTGACTCAGAGTCATTGCTATGTAAGTGTTGGCTGTTTTTACCCAGGTCCTTATTATCTTCATGCCCTTATGAGACCCGAAAAATTACCATTCTCCATAACGACTCCCCTCAACAACTCTTTATCTAGTTATTCTGTGTGTGTCTAACAGCTAAAATTTTCACTGCTGAGCTTAGTTAGAAAGACCCTCTCTTAACTGTTTCCTGTTCCCCATGGGTTCTAACCTTGTGCTCCTCATCCCCAATCAGGACTAACCTTTCCAAGTACGGGAGTGTTTACTGCCTGGGGATATGTTTTCAGGGTTATCAAGAAAGGTCCTACTTTACCCTCCCCCTACCTTCATCTTGCACTTGAATGCTAATTTCTAAAATTCTACTGGTAGAGAACATACCTTTCCTATCCCTTCTTGTTACAATAAAAATTTCCCTTGGAGGAATGTTATAAGGCAATTATAACTGTGCAAGCCTTGACTTAGCGGAGGCAAAGATGAATTTGAAGATCGGGAAGATAAAGAGGGTATTAAAGATCCACCACGTACACATCACGATTTTCCTAAATCACAAAATTTCTAGATAAAGCATGAAATTTTAACAACTCAGGGTACTTTGATATTATTCATCTATATTTATACCACGTATCTACTTTCTTACTTTACACATATAGTATGTGTACTTTTTTGTGATTTGCTTTTTTCATTACATATACTTTTACATGTATCTTTTTCCACCGGTGGGTGTTTAGGTCAGTTTCAATTTTTCCTTATTACAAATGATGAAGTAATGGCTGTCCTGGTACAAATGGGCAAGAGTTTCTTCTGCAGTACAGATTAAATCCTTAGAATTTGATATAGCTAGGTCTGAAAGTATGCATACTTTAAATGATAGATATTGTAAAATCCCCTCTCAATGTGTATTCTTTATTTCTACTCCAACCAGCTGTAGATGAGAGTGCCAGTAACTTCACATCATCGTCTACATTGAATATTATCAAAATTGTAGATTTAGCCAACTCTGATGGGTAGAAAGTAACAAATCACTGTTTCGTTTGTTATATTTCTGCTTATAGGTAAAGTTAAGTATGTCTTTTTTTTTTCTTCTTAAGTGAATTTCCAGTTTTTAACTTCTTTCAATTTCTTAGGAAGAGAAAAAACCCCACAAAATTTTAATAATGCTCAGTTACTCTCCATATATAGGTGGGCCTCATCTAATCAGATGAAGGCCTTGATGGAAAAAGACTGACATTTCCTAAGGAAGAGAGAATTCTGCCAGTAGACTACCTTTGACTTGACCTTCAACATAAGCTCCTCTCTGGGTCTCTAGCCTGCCAAAATACTTTGCAGATTTTGGACTTATCAGCTTCTACAATCATGTGAGCCAATTCCTTAAAATGTGAGAAAAAGAGGATCCTATTAATTCTGTTTTCTCTGGAAGACCTCAGTTAATATAGCACCTCTGTTCTTAATTTTCTTATGTTTTACTTTCCTGTCAAATGTTAATTTGTATAATTTTCCCTTGGTTAAAATTGTTTTTCTAATCAAGTAGATGGATTGACAAATAGACAATTTATTTCTGGCTATCTCCATTGTATTATTCCATTTCATTTTCTCATTTTATTACTTGAATCAAGATCTTTAGCATGTTTCACAGTAATGACAGTGGACACTGTTACCATCTTAATGACTTTTGTCAAATTACTGTTTCATTGTTAAGTACGTTTATTATGTTTTATTGGTAGTTGCTTTATCAGCCTTAAAAAGTTTTTTTATACTCTTACAATGTTGAGTCATTTTAAAAATCTATATACATGTCAGATTTTCTAATTTGGCATGTTATCAAGATTTGTTGTTTAACCCATTTGTGAGCAATTTATTTTTGATGTGAGTCAAATTTGCATTTCTACTTAAGCCCTAATTGATTCCAATGTAATTCTCTTTTAATACAATCCTAATATTCATTTGCTAATATTTTTCTTTGGATTTATTTTTCTTTTTTCTGTTTTTGACACAGGGTCTTGCTGTATTCCCCAGGCTGGTTTCCAGTTTGAGGGCTCAAGTGATCCTCCCATCTCAGCCTCCTGAGTGGCTGAGACTGCAGGCATGAGCCATTGTCCCTGACTTCACATTTTTTAATAAATGAGATTTGGTTTTAGGTGGATGTATACTCTCCTCATCTGGCTTGTGGAAAATTAGTAGCTTAAGTCATTTTCTATGCTCTGCAATAGTACATAGAACAAAGATATTTTTCTCATTATGGAAATTTGGCACAACTTTTCCACAAAACTAATTTGACTTCGTGACTTTTTTTAGGTGGTTTTGACAGCATTTCCATTTTTTCCCATAGTTGTTTATCTCATTAATATTTCTACTTTTCAAGATTAATTTAAGTAAATATTTTTTAGGCATGGAGTTGTGCATATTATTTTCTCATAGCTTTAAATTTGCTCGATATCTGTATTTATGACTATGTGTATATTTATTCTCTTATCTAATATTGTATGTTTTGTGTTCCTTTGTAACACGAGCAAATTTACTAGTAATTTTTCTATTTTATTGATGATTAAATGAGCCAGATTTTTTTAAACAAATCAAATTTACTGATTTAATATTTTCTATTTCGTTATTATTAATTTAAACACCTTTACTAATTATTTTCCTTCAGGCTCTTTGTGTATTTCATAGTTGTTTATTTCTTTAGTTGAAAGTTTAACTCATTTGATTTTAAACCATTTTGTTTCCAATATGAATACTTATGTTAAGAATTTTCTTGGGACTCTTTCCTCCATTCCATATATAGTATTTTTTTTCTATATTTCTGTCATTCTGAGAGATTTCAAAATGGAAGAAAGGGTAGATACATGTCTGATATCTTCATACAATCTCTTCTCCTATATAACTTTCATGTGTTTCCATTTTAATTAGGTACCAGTTAGGTAACTAGTCCTTGAGCCACTTTAGCTTGTAAAGAGTTCACTTACAACAAGTGATTCAGGGCCAGGCACAGTGGCTCATGCCTCTAATCTCAGCACTTTGGGAGGCTGAGACGGGTGGATCACTTGAGGTCACGAGTTTCTTTACACTCTTGACCAGACTGGCCAACATGGCGAAACCCCGCCTCTACTAAAAACACATAAATTAGCTGGGCATGGTGGTGGGAGCCTATAGTCTTAGCTACTCAGGAGATTGAGGCAAGAGAATTGCTTGAACCTGGGAGGCGGAGGCTGCAGTGAGCTGAGATTGAGCCACTGCACTCCAGCCTGGGTGACAGAGTGAGACTCTGTCCCAAAAAGAAAGAAAAAAAAAAGTGATTTAGAGGGTGCCATAGTCGTCATTATTTCTGCTCAGTAACTATTTTCTCTGCTTTCTGCTTTCTTGATCCTGCCCTTTGGATTGAAGCTTGGCCATATGATGTGCTGGGCTAATAAAATGTGAGCAGAAGTTAGTTGTGTGAGTAGGACATAAACTTTAAGAGCCAGGATTTACTTTCCTTCTATTGTAAAGATTATAGAAGTAGGAGTCAAGATGCAGTATCTATCAGCCTGGGCCCCTTATGACTAGAGTGAGCAGAATCACCTGCTCACCTTAAATAACATGTAAGGTAAGCAGAAATAAACTCTGGCCATGTTTAGCTCCTAAGAGTTCGGAGTGTTTGCTACCACAGTATATCCTACCCAATCTTAACCAATATTCAAATAACTCACTATCATCATCAAAGATCTAGAATTTCTCTTCACCAGAGATGTTACTTTCATAGTAAATGAACAGGCATTTTTCACCACCACAGAATCACAAAAGGCAAGATATGGTTATGTTCCCGAGAAATGATTGGCTAGTTATATCTCTGGGTTATGAGAGATGGCAGCAGAAAAAAATATATACATATGTTAAAAATATATGTTATATATATAAGATATAGTAAATGAACAGGCATTTTTCACCACCACAGAATCACAAAAGGCAAGATATGGTTATGTTCCCGAGAAATGATTGGCTAGTTATATCTCTGG
>NW_012116400.1:2967635-2987751 GCF_000951035.1 Colobus angolensis palliatus
AATATTTTTGTTTTGTTTTTGTATTTTTACTAGAGATTGGGTTTCACCATGTTGGCCAGGCTGGTCTCGAACTCATGACCTCAGGTGATCCACCCGCCTCAGCCTCCCAAAGTGTTGAGATTATAGGTGTGATCCACCATGACAAGCCAAAATTATATTTTGTTAGAAGAAAAGAAAAGAGCACTAGTATTGGTGGCTACCAACCTGTGTCTAATTCCAGTCCTTTCTCTGGCAGACCTGCAAGCACAGTAGGTGTTCAGTAGATAATTGTTGAAATTTAACTGAATGCTAATTCACACAACTATTGCAGCTTCAAGGTATTCATTGCCAAGGTCACTTCAGAGGGCCCTCTTTTCTGTGCACAATATTTACAGATCTGGGTAGGAAGGCAACATATTTGCTTTCTACCTATAATTTAGAAAGTCTTATACTTTTGCATAAGATAAAAGCTACTAATTACTGTCCTTAAAAACTTTATAATTATTTTCTGAAAACTACCTTCTCCCATACATGGAAGAATTGCAAGGAGAAAGAATACCTTGACTGAATGGACTCAGAGACAAAACTCAGTTCCCTCAATCATCCAGGAGTATATCTACACTCATATTAGGCCATCATATTGATCTGTACATAGACACATTTATGAGGTCATCTGTCTCTCTTAATAGACCACTCTCTCCCTACAGAGAGTGGGTAAGTATATCTTCATCCAATACTGGTAGCAGAGGTTACTTCTCTAAAGAAACATGTTTTCACATTTTATAAATTTACAGGCATTTATGAGGATGTAGAATTTTTAAAAAGTAAAATACCTACCAGGTATTTCAACATTATTATATAGGAGTACCAATCATATCAACTTCTAAAATACTCATGGGCTGGATTAGACTTGGAAAACTAAAATAGACAAGTCAATTCCTTATAAATTGTCAGAGTAATGAATCTACTACATCATTATTATTTGAAAATGAAATATTAGATGTTTAATGGTTGTTTGGTAACTATTAAATGCAAACTTTTTTATAAAGTATGGACATCAAAAAGAGCATTCATTATTTTTAAAGAAGCAAAGACTGAAAACTTTAGATTTGCTTTGCTGAGAAGAGTATTTAATCATTCTTAGTACAATATCACACCATAATGAACCCACGTAACGTTTCTCATCAAACGTACATTTTAGCAACTGATGATATTCAAATATTAGATAAATCAAATACTATTACACAAGAGAAAAATTTTAAGGTATATTTTGAACCAAACTTGCTACTGCATTATGAGCACAAAAATTATTGAAAAAGTGTTACTGGTAATAAAATGGAAATACTTGGGGAATTAACAAGTCTTATTGATGAGTAGTACCCAGATTTAGTATTTGTGATTTTGTGATAAAGTTCTAATCTTCCATTCTGTAAAGTTATGTTGCATTGCTAAAAGTAGCATTAACCAAAAATAGTCATGGAATGGCTAATGTATTTAAAATTGTTGTATGACTATCAAGGAAAATATTATTAGAAAACAGATTTCTATGACTGGATGAAGTCAAAGGGAGACACCAAATATGATTACCTGTAATGAGGAACTCGGAGCAATATTAAAAACTCGGCTGAACAGAAGGCCTACAGTGGCCTCTTTTATTATTTAAATGAAAGACACTATAAACAACTCTTTGATAGTCCCATGCTGGGCTGTTGTTCTAGTCCAATCAGACTTGATTAGGAGTGCACGTTCAGCCTCTTATGAACACCTGTGTCTAAAGCCCACAAATAATTAGCTTAGCCATACCATTTCACTCTAATAATGGTGTAATTTGCCACGCCTTTCAGACTCTGGACAGCTGGTGCTATTGAAAAGCACCTCAGGATTAGGCCCTGACTCCCAGGCCTGAGTCTTTGGTGGCGGGGGGAGGGGGGGGTGGTTCTTAGGTATCCATAGCAACACACTTAGACTGCAAATTATCACCTCTAATAATAACTGGAACAGTCTATTTTATTCCAGCTATCCATGAGAAAAGATAAGGCACAGAAAAACTGAAAATCTCTAAAATAAAAAACATACATATACAGTATCGCCATGTCCATAAACACATAAGATTGGGAAGGCAAAGGATTTTTTTTTCAAATCACACCTGTTCAAAGTTTATTTGATCATTTAATATAAATCCGTCAAAAGATAACCAAGGGAAAATGAGGTCCACTACTGAATTCATCAGTGCTAACTGACAGTTACCTACAGCTGCAGGGAAATCTAAAGGTGAATTATAATCTTGAAAAGCTCTTTGGCTGAGAGCAACTTTGTGACCACTGTACTTTCATCTTAGTCCCTAGAAGGTTATAAATTGGACAGCCTACAAATGCGGATGGGCACACTCTGGCTTCCTACAGCTTCTCAGAACTTCAATCAGTACGTTCCATTAACACAAACATGGTAGGCGGGTAAGGCTAGTTCAAGACTCACCTCAAATGTTGGCCCAGTGACATGTCAGTCTATGGAATATGCCCAAGACCAAAAAATAAATTCTCCTCATATCAGAATACACCACACTGGCTCAAACAAACAAAAAGCATCTGCTTAACAAAATATGTCCACATATGTTTAGATTTGAAGGCAAATAGACATTCTTTTTCTATTTTAATAGAAAACTCTTCACTGCTTGTGGATTATACAGTTTCAAGTTGTAGTCATGTACAATGTAGATCTCACAGGATACCATTGTGGTTAAATGGTACTTGGCTTTCGAATAAGACTGACTGGGTTAAAAATCTAAGCTTTACCACATAGTCAGTGTATGACTGCGGACAAGTCAATTATTTCCTCTTAGTCTGCTGTCCTACCTGTATAATGGGAATAATAATAATATCTTCTTTGAAAAGAGAAGTTGAAAATTAATAAGATAATGTACATAAAATCTTTCTGCAGTATTCTGGTACATGGTACAAAATAAATATTAGCTACTGTTTCTAGTTGTGGTAGACCTGAAGATGTGCCATCCAGATCCCTCTTTCCTTCAAGGTAAGATGGTCACCCTAACTGATAACAGATAGCTTCCAGCTGTCAACAACTGTATGAATTACTTTAGAGAGTTGCCTCATCCAAAGTCACGCCCTCTGGAAACAGCCCACATCCAAATGCCGACTGAGATGAGGGTGTAAAGACCCAGCAACTCAACATGAGTCTTCAGCCCCACATGGGAAAGCTCTGAAAAGCAACCCTATGAGGCTAGCTAAGATTCTATTAGGACTACATCACAGCTCCACATCCTTCTGCCTTCCAAAGTTATTGATCTAATAAACACTTTGCACAGCACACTCCTTCTCAGTATCTGCTCTGCTTCCAGAGCATACAACTTGCAACACTGATAAAGTGTTAAAGTGATAAGGAAAATAATTGTATGTTTGAGATTTCAAAGAATATCTCTGGATATTGTAAAACAATTAAATCCACATTTGGTAAATTCAGGTCAACAAAAAATGTTATTATTAGGTCTTAGGAAATACAAAGAAAAATAAGACACAGTTCTTATTTCTTGAGAAACTACTCACACTCAAGCAAAAGAGTATTGCTTCCAAAGCAGATGTCTATACTGCAAATGGCTAATTACTAACTATTTAATACAGTCCCACAGAAAGTGACTTCACAACAGAGCAAGGAAAAAATAAATCTCTTTAACAGCATTGGGCAATGATACAGAGAAATATTGAAAGTTGACTTGATTTGAATTTTGAAAGATAAAGTGGAGACCCATAAAGTAGAAAGTGAGGAAGGATGTTCAAAAAAGGGAAACAGCATAACAATAAAACATACTGATGCATCAAAGCATGAAATCATTTGAGAAGTTTAGAAAACAGCAAGAAGGTAAGAGGAAAGGAAACCTGATACAGATAGAGTTGAGTAGAGTAGCTATTCATGAGGCCAGGAAGGTTATCTGGAGACAAGGGGTGCAAAACTATCAACATTATGCAAAGGAAAATACCATGTTAGAGTTTTTTCTAACAAGCACTAGGTCTTTAGCCACCATTTTAATCTATTAGTAATCACCCCCCTATTCTTTTAGACAGGTGTAAGGATGAGGTGGGGGTAGAATTGATTTGGTGTGGATTTTTTTGGACTTACTTTGATTTTATCAGATTCTTAGATCTATACGTTTGTGTCTTTCACAACATTTAAATTTTCAGGTATTATTTCTTTAAATATTCTCTCAGCACCACTCTCTCTCCTCTCTCGGGACTCCAATAATATGAATGTTGGATTTTATGCAATTGTCACACAGGCCACTAAGTCTCTGTTCATCCATCCTCACGTTCAACAGTTCTATCCTCTGTCATCTCCACTACTACTGATCCCATCCATGGGTTTTCTGTAATGATTTCTGTTATTGTATTTTCTCAGCTCTATCATTTCCATTTTTTTATAACTTCAATTTTATTTTGCTGAGATTTCCTATTTTTCATTTGCTTCAAGAAAATTTATAATTAATTTTAAAGTTTTCTTATGACACCTACTTTAAAATCATTTTAAGCTTCCACCATCTGATTCACTTTGGTTTTGGTATCAGTTGATTTTCTTTTTAAATTTAAATTGTCATATTCCTGGTTCTTGGTAGGACTGGTGATTATTTATTGCATCCTAGATATTTTGTCTATTACGTTAGGAGAACTTGGGTCTCATTTAAATCTTTTATTTTGGCAGACAGTAACCATATTGAATTTGAGCATACAGGTCTTGTCCTAATCTTGAGGGTGATGATTCCTATGGCAGTTTAATGTTCACAGTCTTTGTAGTATTGGTTTGTTCTCGTTGGCCTATCTGGTATTGATAGGAAGACTCATTGGTTATTGCTGGAGCTTCCTGAGGGGATAAAACAGATTTCCCTAGGTAAGGCCTCCAGGTATCTCTTGGTGGGAGATGGGTGTGGTGGGATCTCTTTACCATTGCCCCTGTAGCTGCTGTAGTATCACTGGAAAGAGGAGCAGAGTCTTGTGCATGGGGGCAAAGAAGCCTTCCAAACCAGGCCACTGGCTATTGCTGGTTCCCTTGTGTACTTCTGCTGGTATCTGCTGAAAGGAGAAAGAGCCTCAGCTCCCCAGGGAAGAGAGGCCTCCTGTTGGTGCTGCTTGCTGTGACTAGGACTCTTTTTGTTTCTGATCACCTGCCCATCGTCTGAGCAGGTTAGGAGAGCTTTGGACCCACAAAGAGAAAAGGACATCTCAGATTAGCTGTTTGATGTGATGGAGTCCCTTTTCTCCATTTCGTTTGCCTTGGGTTGGCAGAGTACAATCTCTGACCCGTGGAGACAAATGGCTTCCCATTTTGGGCTCCTTGGTGTGATCACATATCTCTCTCCACCCACCTTTCTGTCTCCCTCTCTCTCTCTCCTCCCTCCATTTCTCTCCCCCTCCCCCTCTTTTTCTCTCTACTTATCCTCTGATGCTGTCAGGTGGATTTGTTCAATCTGGGGAGACATAATGCCTACCTGAGCCGCATATTTTTCACTAGGTTGTGGGTTGGAAAACACTGGGTCTGGGTAGCCTTGCTGCACTGGGTGAGGGAAGGCAGGATACCCTGGGCTGTGTTCTTTCTGCGGACCTGAGGTCCCAAACCACTTTTTTTTTTCTGCGGACCTGAGGTCCCAAACCACTTTCTTTTTTTTTTTAACCACCCTTTATTTGTTCCTTATACCCCTTACAGGATTAATATTTGTATATAGCAGAAAAGAATAGGACTCTACTCTCTTGTCAGGACTGAAGCAGCATGAGTGAACACTTTGCAAAGATGGAAATATTCTATAACCTGATTTGTGGTGGTGATTACAAGACTGAATGAATGTGTCAGAATTCATTGAACTTAGAATGGATGAATCATATTTTAGATACCTTATAAATTATACTTGAATAAACCTGAATTTTGTAAAATATTGTGGGAAACTTATCCAAAGGCCATGCAGCTTGTGAGTGGGAGAACAGAAACTGTATTCCAAAGTAGAAGTTACCATCCTGGGTGAAATTAGCAGTGTGGCACTGGAAAACATAATTGGAGACAGGCAAATCTGTACCCTGTATTCTGCTCTGCCACAGAATACAAGGTCTGCTCTGCTTGACCTTGGACATTAAATATTTTTTTCTGGACTTCTGTTTCCTCATCCTGCTTATAAAGGGCTTGGCCGTGGAAATTATTCTACAATTGTCATTCACCTTCTCTTTCTTCCGTATCATGTTGATGACTTCTATGGTTATTTTAACTTTGAGATTTTATAATTTACCAAGACAGGCACTCTGATTTAATGTTTTCTTACTTACATTCATTCCTTGGTGGTTTAGAAATAAAAGGTTTCAGTAAATTTCCTTTTAAAGAGATACTTAATTACAAGGAACTATTTTGCCAAAAATTTATATTTCACTAACGTATGGTATTTCTATAAAACTGACATTCCACAAGAAGTTGCCATAACTTAAAGCGGGAATAATCATGCCTGAAAAATGACAACATTGGGAGGGGCTTTGACCTGAAAATTATGTGCATTTCAACAATATCTTTACATCTAATTTTATCATCAAAAGAAACATGGGAATCTCAAAAGTATTGCATGCTTATATTTAAATTATATCTCTCTTCTATCAAAGAATAATACAGCCCCATTTTTGGACATGGTAGCCCTAATCAGCAAGTATTTAACCTGAGAGAGACTTGCATGAAGTCCTGAAGGAAAATAAGGACAATGCCTGCCTGGGTAGATAGCCTCTTTCATCTCTGTCCAGGATTAAACTTGCTATAGCAAGTTCATTCCCACATGGTGCCTTTAGAGGGTGCTTCACTATTCATGATCATGAATTAACAGCCATTGCCAAACTCAAGAGCAGGCATCCCACTACGTGTTTACAGGGTATAAATTAAAGGGAGCTGCAAAGTCCTATTTTCTCTCCCTCAATTATTTCCTTCTAGGCTGAAATATTCCCATTGCAGATGGATTTTTTTGGGGGGTAGATTCATATCATTGTTTTGTTTGTTTTGTTTTATCCTGAAGTGTCCCACACAAGAATGTCATAGCAAAAGTGGCATTTTGCATGAACTCTCTGAAGGTTGAAGCCATATCTTAGGTACATCTCTATGCTTCTATGTATAGGACATAAAATGATTTCCAGTGAAATTCAGGAAATTATTCCACTTGTAATTTTCACTCTCTCTCTCTCTATCCTCCTATAATATCAAAGAGAAAAATCTCTGTTTAGTGCTAGTTTTTACCACTCTCACTTGTGGTAATATATGTTTTAATAACTGAGAACAGACAGCAAGTGGAAAGTCAAGAGCAAGCCACAGTACCCGTTTAAAATATAATGTTAAAAATATCTAGTTTTTCTCCTACCTTCCCTTTATGTCAAACGATGCTGTTTTACATTTATGAGAGCAAATGCTACTTACTTATGTGTAGATTGCATCAAGGATGCAAAATGAGCGAAGCTCAATAAGACTGAGGGTGGGTTGTATATTACAAGAGTTCTAAGGGATAAGAAATAATTTGAGAGATGATGAGAAGGTTGAAACAGTTATTTCAGGGAAAAGCAAAAATATGGGAAAAGGCATGGAAAGGTGAAAAAGCATGATCTATTAAAGAACCATACCTTAAAACAATTGGGGCAAACAGCAAATCAAATATTATGAACTTTTCCATTAATCTACAGGAAGTCAGTTCAGAACTATAAGCATGCGGGACACAATCTCATTTGCTATTTAAAGAGAGCAGTCAAGCAGCAGTCTGCAAGTGGGCTGGAGGGGAAGAACCAGTAGCCAAAAATTGAGCCAGAAAATGTATGATGGATGAGGAAGAAGTGTGTGTATGTCAGGGGTGCATTTATTCTTTATTACCATTTCAATTTTTTGAACGGTCATTGTTCTTTCATGTTTTATCTTCTTATGCTAATTTTGACACTTTGTGTCTTGCTATAAATGTATTTCTTTAATTAGATTTTCAAATCTGTTAACATATAATTGTTCACTACATTTTGTGTCTTTATGCAACTTGCTATATTTTACATACATATTTTCACATTTTGTTAATTTGCCTATGATGTATTTTTTCTTTTCATCCTGATCTGCTTAGCCACAAGTTTATTTATTTGTTTTGTTAAAGAATAAACTTCTTTTTAATTATCTTGTATTGCTGTTCACTACTTCATTGATTTCTGGCCTCATTTATACTCTTTTATTTATTTTTGCCTTTTTAAATGTGGCCTATTTCTATTTTTCTGGAGTAATGAGCTGGACATTTACCCCATGTATGTCCAGCCTTTCTTGTTTTCTGATAATTATGGTCAAAGCTATACATGTATTTTCTTCTTGGTACCTTCTAGGAGCATATCATACATTTCAAAATACACAGCTTTTATTTTGTTTAGCTGTAATAGTTTACAATTCTACTTTTGATTTTCTCTTCAGCCCATGGGATACTTAGAAGCATGGAAATGTTCATGTGTTCTATTGTTATTAATTTTTAATTTTGTGTCATTATGTCAAAGACCATAATGTGTGTGGTGTTGATTCTTCGAGTTTCTTGAAATTCCTTTGTAACCTGATACATAATTAGTTTTGAAGAATGGTTAATGTGGGCCAAAGAAGAGATGTGTTCTCTGTTTACTCAATTAAACATGATATGTGTGGTCTTCAATTTTCTAAATGCTTCCTCTAAAAAATTAAATAAATAATGGTTTAATAGGGATATAATTACATACCTTAATATTTATGCCTTAAAGTATACAGTTCTGTGGTTTTCAATTTATTCACGGAGTTGTGCAAATCTCAGCACTCTTTAACTTAGAATATTTTCTTTACTCCAGAAAGCAACTCATACCCCTTAACAGTGACTTCCCAATCCCTCCTAATTCTAGCCTTTGGCCACCACTACTCTGCTTGCAGTATCTGTGGATTTGCCAGTTCTTGACAACTCATATAAATGGAATTATGCAATATGAGGTCTTTTGTGTGTAACTTATTCCACTTAGGATAATGTTTCCAAAGTTCATCCATGTTGCAGCATGAATCAGTGTTTCATTTTTTATTGCCAAACAATATACCATTCTATGTAATGGCCACATTTTGTTTATCCATTCATCAGCTGGTGGACATTTGGGTTATTTCTGCATTTTAGGTCTCATGAATAATACTGCTAGAAACATTTGTGTACACTTTTTTTTTTTTTTTTTTGTGAGCAGAGTCTCGGTCACTCACCCAGACTGGAGTGCAGTGGCATGATCTTGCCCACTGCAATCTCCGCCTCCCAGGTTCCAGTGATTCTCCTGCCTCAACCTCCCCAGTAGCTGGGATTACAGGTGCATACGACAATCCCTTGCTACATTTTGTAATTTTAGTAGAGACAGAATTTCACCATGTTGGCCAGGCTGGTCTCGAACTCCTAATCTCAGGTGATCTGCCCACCTTGGCCTCCCAAATTGCTGGGATTACAGGTGTGAGCCACTGCTTCCAGCCTTCCACATTTTTGTGTGAACATGTGTTTTCATTTTCTTGAGCATACATTTAAGAATAGAATAGCTGGATCGTATAGTAACTCTATGTTTAACCTTTTGAGGAACTGCCAGACTGGTTTTCAAAGCAGCTGTACCATTTACAATCCCATCAACAACATACAGACTTTCTTTTTCATTTCTCCCCATCCTAGAGAACATTTGATTTTAGCCACTCAGTGGGTGTGACGAGTTATCACATTGTGGTTGTGATAAGTGTTTTCCTAATGACTAATGATACAAATGTTGGACCTTTGTATATCTTCTTTAAAGGAATGTCTAATCAGATCCTTGGCCTACTTTTTGATTGGGCTATTTATCTTTTTATTATTGAGTCATAGAAGTTCTATATATATATTCTGGATGTAATTTTCTTATCAGGTGTAAACTTGCCAATGTTTTCTCCCATTCTGTAAGTTGTATTTTCACTCTCTTGATGCATTGGTTGTAATACAAGCTTTAATTGTGGTGCGGTTAATCGACGTTTGTTTTCTTTTGTGACTAGCACTTTTGACATTGCATCTAGAAATCAATGTGTAATCCAAGGCCATGAAGATTTACTTGTATGCTTTCTTCTGAATTTTATAGATTTAGCTAATACATTTAGAACTATGACTCTTTTTAAAAAAATATGTTAACTAGCATTTAAAAAATAAAAATTAGGAATGGTTTAGATTTATAGAAACATTGTGAAGTTAATACAGAGTTCCAATACACCCTACAACCAGTATCCCTATTGTTAACATCTTAAAGTGCTATGGTACATTTGTTACAATTAATCAACTAATGTTGACACATTATTAACTAAAGTGTATACATTATTCAAGTTTCCTTTTTTTAAAAAATTAACCTAATGTCCCATTTTCTGTACCAGAATTCTCTTCAGAATACCACACACATTTAGCCATCATGTTCCCTCAGGTTCCTCTCGGCTTGACGGTTTCTCAGATTTTCATTATTTTTTATTACCTTGACAGTTTTGAAAGGTACTAATCAGGTATTTTGTAGAATGTTCCTCAACTGGGAGTTGTTTGATGTTTTTCTCATGATTGGACTGGGATTATGGATTTGGAGGGAAAAGATCATAAGGGTAGAGTACTATTTTCATCTTTTGATAGGAATCTGGATTAGCTGGTTGAGAGTGTTTGTCAGGATTCTCCACTGTAAAGTTACAATTTTTTCTTATTTTCCATCCTATACTCTGGAAAAAATCATCATGAGTGGGCCATACATAAAGGTAAGGAGTTTTGCTTCACCTCCTTCATAACAGAATGTTTAAGTAAATCATTTGAAATCATCCAGTAGACTGTTACACACCTAAGAAATTTGCCTATAATTTGTCTTTTAATATTAAATAAAATATTAAAGATAATTACAACCAGCTCTTCTATAGCACATACAATGTACTAAGTTCTGTTCTATGACATTTCTGACACATATGTACACATACATATACATATGTTTGTATGCTTTTTATTTAATTTTGTTTGATAGTAAAAGTATAACTATCCCAGCTTTATTTTCTTCCTAGTTCTTTCTCCAAGTCTTTATGTTCAACCTTTCTCTATCTTTAGAGTAAAGGAAAGCTAGATTTTTAAATCTTATGAGTCTGTTTTTAAAAATCTGTAACTTTAATGCATTTTATTTATTATAATAAAAATAAACTAGGATTTATTTCCACTACCTTTTTTATTTGTTTCTAAGTATAATTCTTAAAGATAGGATCAATCTTCCTTCTTTCTTTCTTTCTTTCTTTCCTTCCCTCCTTCCTCTCTCTCTCTCTTTTCCTTTTATTTCCATTGCTTGTATAAAATTATGTATTTCATTGCATTTCTCTGATGGCTATAATTCACTTATTAAAGCATATAATTTTCTTTTACTGGGCAATGTCTCAATTTATTTAATACCTATGTCTCCCTCTCTTACATGTTAAGAACCTTGGCTTTTATTTCTCTTTGGTCTCTACTACAATTCATCATACCAGTGTTAATAGGTCATCAAGTTGTAGATTAAGCATTGTGGATGTATATTTCCTTTTAATCACTGTTTATTTAAACAAACAATCTTTACTAGTGTCCTTATTTATTCCTGTGTTCCATAATTATTGCCTCCTTGTGGCCTAATTTATATTCTCTTCAAACAATGTACTCTAAAAAATAATTCAGATGAGGTCTATGGGTGTTAAGGTAAAAAAAAGTATTTCACTGTATGATTTAAATGAGATATTTTTTGAGTTATCTAGAATCAGTTCCTTCCAGTGCACCTCAGCAATGCATGACCTCATTGTCTTACTGCTTTCGAGAAATTTGATGTCATTTCTCACAACTGTGGGAAATGGCTTTTATTTGCTTTTTCTTTGTGGAAGTTCTTTATTGTTAAATTTTACTCTGGTGTGTCCGGATTTGTGTTTTTATTTATTTGTTTGTTTATTGTGAGCTGCTTTACACTCTGAAGCTGTTTTCAATCTAAGGTCATGTGCTTTCTTTAGTTCTGGAAAATATCCATTATTTCTTCAAAGATTATCTTCCTACACTGCCTTTTTTTCTTTCTTTCTTTCTTTTGAGATGGAATCTCCCTCTGTCACCAGGCTAGAGTGCAGTGGCGCTATCTCGGCTCACTGCAATCTCCACCTCCTGGGTTCAAGCAATTCTCCTAGCTGAGCCTCCTGAGTAGCTGGGACTATAGGCGTGCGCCTCCATGCCCAGCTAACTTTTGTATTTTCAGTAGAGATGGGCCAGGATGTTGGCCAGGATGGTCTCGATCTCCTGACCTCATGATCCACCTGCCTTGGCCTCCCAAAGTGCTGGGATTACAGGCGTGAGCCACTGCGTCCGGCCCCTACACTGTCTTTTAAATATTTCCTTCTAGGATACCTATAAGATGAAAGTGTTCATTCTAATTTGATTTCCTATACATCTTACATTAAAAAAAAATTTCTGCCTATTTATGACATCTCCTTAGTTGGGAAAATCTCCGTGATTTTCCAACCCATAAGCGAATTCTTTGCATTTATTCTGTTATTTCATTTCTCTGTCAAATTCTTTATTTAAATAATTATATTTTTTCCCATCCAATATCTCCAACTGGTTTTCTTTTTATAAACATCTGTTCTTTGTTCATGTTTGCAATATGTTTCCCTAAGGATATGTTATGCTTATTCAAAGTTTCTATTCTTTCTGCTGTGTTAGTTCTGCTTTCGCTAGTATATTTGTTGTTGTTGTTGCCTTGCATTGTTGTCACACTGATTAAATATTTAGTGACTTAAAAAAAAGTGTACTGTTACCATATCAGTATTCCTTTTCCAGAGTTAACACATTAAATTATCACCTGTAATCTGGGAAGTGTGAAGTCTAACCCTAGGCTTGTTATATCTGTGATTTTGAGGAAGGGGAGCTATATCTCTAGGTGGATTGCCTATTGATATAATCTGCTTTGCCACTTCCACTTTTTTCTGGTCATATCAATTGTCCTATCATACCAGGCTCTCTTTTGAATATGGGGAGAATATTGGGAACAACACTCATGGGAAGTTATCCAATTACTACATATTTATTGGTTATTTTTCTGCTTTAACTTGTCCTGTGGGTGGGAACTTTGTGATGTTTAATAATATCTTCAGCACTCAGAACAATGCCTGGCTATCGAGTAACCATTCTGTAAATATCTGTTAGATGAATAAACATAATAGTCAGCTATCTAGTCCAACAGGGCTCTGGCTGGATTTGACGAGACTCATTTATGTCTAGCTTTTATTATAGCCTTCCTAATCATACTACAGATGGGGCCAATCTAATAATCCAGAGTAGGTCTTCAAGGCAGTGTGTAGTTGTTCATTCTAATCCCTTTCTTTTTAGGGATCTGGGAAGTTCAAGTTCTGCTGAGTGCCAACCAAATTTTACATTACTGTACTGGAGTTACACTCAGGTCACGTATTCTAGCCCGGGCTGCTTAGAACAACTTGAGAGAAGGAGGTGAGGGTGTGTGTATTAGTCTGTTCATGCTACTAATAAAGACATACCTGAGACTGGGTAAATTGTAAGAGAAAGAGGTTTAAGGGACTCACAGTTCCACATGGCTGAGGAGGCTTCATAACAATGGCAGAAAGCAAATGAGAAGCAGAGGCACATCTTGCATGGTGGCAGTCAAGAGAAAGAGCATGTGCAGAGGAATTCCCCTTTACAAAACCATCACATCTCATGAGACTTATTCACTATCATGAGAACAGCATGGGAAATACCAGCCCCATGATTCAATTACCTCCTACTGTGTCCCTCCTATGACATATGGGAATTATAGGAGCTACAATTCGAGATTTGGGTGGAGTCACAGCAAAACCATAGTAGTGTGCCTAGGAACGTCCACTCCAATCCTCTCCCTGTTGGTTGCTCCAGGTTGCTATTTCCTTCACCTAAAAAGACATGCAGACACTTTAAGACTCCTAAGGTATTTTCACAGTTTTGTACCATTTGTTAGGAGAAACTCCACATTCACCCAAGCTGTATATTTTCTAGCATTTCCTAGGTTTGATGTGGAAGCAGAGTTAACAGCCAGTGCTTAGTTTGTCTTCTTGATGAAAATTACAAATTCTAAAATCTACTTTTGATGTTAACTTAAGTAAATAGTAAATTAGTTTCAATGAAAAATACAAAGCTGGTTATTTTTTAGATGACTTGGCAAAAATTGTGGAAATTATATAAGGGAATATGAGCCTATGACAGAAATTATGAATTTGTTAGACAAATAGCTAATGTCTTGAACAGTGCTCAGCAAATACTTGTTGGATGCGAATTGAATGCACAAATGATGCTTTGTCCACTGATATGAACTTATATCTCAGTGGAGACCTCATTCCTGCAGAGATGTGACAGGGGGAGCCAGACATGAGAAAGAAGACAGAAGGTGGAGAGGACCGAGTTGTCCAACATTATAGTTTTGTTAAAACCAACCCCTGGCCACAGCAATTTAGAAAAAGAAAAATGTTAGAAGCTCTGACAGGCTGAAGCAATGGGAAGGGGAATTGGGATATTGGATCAATTTTTTAATTGACCAGGGACAGCACAAAACAAACATAAAGATCCCAGCACTGACAGGTGCAAGCTACTCACAGGACAGAGAAACCTACTTAGGAAGATCCACAGCCAACACTGACTCTTGCACCTGTTCCATGCCTGCCATGTTCAGTATCTATGATACCAAAATCCCTCTCCTGCAAGAAACACAGATCCAAATGAGGGGGCAAACCCTAAACTCCCAAACCAGACAATACAGATCAACTACAATCTAGAGATTTATCAAGCATGGGATGTGATACATGGATTCCAAATCAGAAGCAAGCAGAAAGAAAACATCTTGGTGCTACCTGTGACCTATCATGCAGGCTTCTGGATGTAAAGAACCTGATCTTTACTCCACCATATTAATTTTCTCATTTTTAGGTGTTATATGTTCCATTCAAATGAAAACCTCATAAAATTACATTGTAAAAGCTACTAAATACTCAATGTAAGTATATTGGAATTTTTTGTGTATGTTTTATTTTGTTTGTTTCGGATTTTTCCTTTTGAGACAAGGTCTTGCTGTGTCACCCAGGCTGGAGTGCAGTGGTAAGATCATTGCTCATTGCAGCCTCCAACTCTTGGTCTCAAGCGATCCTCTTGCCTCGGCTTTCCAAAGTGCTGCAATTATAGGTGTGAGCCACCATGCCCAGCCATATCGGAAGTTTAAAAGGCAAGAGAGCATTCTACCTCTACGATACTGTCTTACCTTGCGGAATCTTTCATTTTCCTAAATGAAATAAATTCTTACCTCTCACTGGCTCACTGCTTGACTGTAAGAAGTGAAGAACAGCATACTAATTGATAGCACATATAGACCATTACAAACCAGCAGGGTACCTAGCTTCTGGTGGTGCAGCAGTAGACTAAATGTTAGAGAGCTGGTTTTCTGACTGTCTCTATGACCCTGGGCAATTCTTTTATCTGCATCTAAGTAAATTCATCAGTAAAGGTAGGCCAGTGGATTAGGTAATTTTTGAGGTCCCTTTTAGTTCTGAAATGTTTCTTTTAAACTTTGTCAGTGATCCCACCATGAGTTTCATCATTAGGAAGACTAATTTAGGGAGGAGGCAAAGGATTTCATAATTATTACTTGCCAAGACTGGGAGCTTTGCAGAGGTTCTGAAGCTGATGTTTCATTATTATTACTTTTTTAACTTCAACTTTTATTCTAGATACAGAAGGTACATGTGGAGGTTTGTTATGTGGGAATATTGGATGATGCTGAGGTTTTGGGTATGGATCCCATCACCCATGTAATAAGCACAGTGCCTGACAGGTAGTTTTGCAACCCACACTCCCCTTATTTCCTCCCCCATCTAGTAGTCTGCAGTGTCTATTGTTCCTGTATTTATGTCTATGTGTGCTCAGTGTTTTGCTCTCACTTATAAATGAGAGCATGCAGTATTTGGTTTTCTGATTCTGTGTTAATTTGTTTAGGATTATGGCCTCCAACTGCATCCACGTTTCTGCAAAGATCATGATTTCATTCTCTTTTATGGTCATATAGTATTCTGTGGTATATATGTATCACATTTTCTTTATCCAATATTTGCTGTTGTAAATAGCATAGTATTGAACATACAAGTGCATGTGTCTTTTTGGTAGAATGATTTGTTTTCCTTCGGGTATAAACCCAGTAATGGTATTGCTGGGTCAAATGGTAATTCTGCTTTAAGTTTTTTGAGGAATCTCCAAACTGCTTTCTGTAGTGGCTGAACTAACTTGCATTCCCACCAATGGTATATAGGCGGTCCCTTTTCTCTGCAGCCTCCATTATTCTCCTTATCCCTCCCTAGAAAACTTGTGTTGCTGAGATCCAAATAGATCCCTTGACCCCCTGGGCTGAGGCCAAAAAAATTACAGATATATATGCACATGCACACACACACACACACATACATACACACACAAACATACACACACATATCTACACACATACACACACACACAAACATACACACACACACACCTACATACAAACATACACACACACGCAAACATACACAGACACACACAGCTTTTCTGTAGTTTGCCTCCTAAAGGAAACATGTAACGCGTTAATCAAACTTACAAGACAGACAGGATCCAACTCTAGATAATCTGTGGAGTAATTCCATCTTAGTTGAACAGGCTGAGAACAACTTGATATGGAATAAGTGACATGACTAGACAACATTTTGAGAATTATTTCTTTGGGAGAGTAGTTCAGGTAATTCTTTGTAAAATAAATTCAAGGTAAAGGTTCAGCAACAACATCAACCATAAAGAAAAATAAATGATTGATATTAACCTAAGAATGGCTAAAGTTCATTTCCAAAAGTGACCTCAAAAAAACTAAAAATATTGTAGAAAACTTCTACTACACCAGGAATAGTTTATACTTCAGGGATTTTTCTTTCTTGCTAATGTAGAAAGAAGTCCTAGAGCAACCTAGTCAGGGAAAGCATTCTCCTCGCTTATTTCCTTGGACAACCAATTAAGTTGTCAGTACCAAATTTAGACAGAGGCTTGAAATAGGCTTAATTAGAGTTAAAGGGATTGGGTTATTGAGTAAAATTTCCACTCACTGGCTTATGTTTTGGAAAGCAGAGACTGTTCTATCATCAAGCTGGTGTTTTGTTAAGTGAGGTGGAAAGCTGAATTAGGTTAAGAGCAGAAAGCTAAACTGGTGGTTTTATGTTGAAACCAAAGCTAAGAGAAGAACCAAAAGTAGAAAGGTGGCTTTGGCAAAAACAAATTGGAACCTGAAAACCTCCTCTGATTTAATGTCCTGAAGGTTTTTTTGTTTTTTTTTTTTAATGGAGAGATTAGGAAATCAAATAAACGATAATTCCTACTAGATAATGTTTCAATCTATGTGTTTGAACATTGTCTAATGCAGGGAAGAGCATAGGCATTGGAACCTAGTCTTTAATCAAAGCTCTTTTGTGTACTGGTTTTGTAAACTAAGGCAAATTTCTCAGCTTCTCTGAGTTTCTATTTCTTTAACTGTAAAACATGGGTAATAATATGTACATCACATATTTTACAGTTGTTGTAAAAAATAGAAATAATGTTATTCAGGGCTGGGCGTGGTGGCTCACGCCTGTAATCCCAGCACTTTGGGAGGTCAAGGTGGGCAGACCACGAGGTCAGGAGATCGAGACCATCCTGACTAACACAGTGAAACCCTGTCTCTACTAATGATACAAAAAAATTAGCCAGGCGTGGTGGCACACACTTGTAGTCGCAGCTACACAGGAGGCTGAGGCAGGAGAATGGTGTGAATCCAGGAGGTGGAGCTTGCAGTGAGCCAAGATTGTGCTACTGCACTGCAACCTGGGTGACAGAGCTAGACTCTTTCTCAAAAAAAAAAAAAAAAAAAAGAAAGAAATAATGTTATTCAGTTGCTCAGTGCCACATAGTTGAGTATCTCAAATTTTACACTCATGTCTTTTCCGTGTAATGGAAGGTACAAATTCAGATGTTCTAAATTAATATTCAAGGAGAGTTTGTTATTTTAAAAAATCTTGCTAAAAATCATTTCATAAAGTAAATAGTTCTGCTAAAATGTGGCCAGTGTCTTATTGTTCAAGTTTAGATTTTATAAATAATATTTTCTTAAAATGAGAGCACACACCAACTTTCAGGACATGATTTAAACAAATGTTATCCTGAAGCTTGCTACATTAGTGACAGGTTGACCAGGTTACCGCTCCTATACGATACAATCATCTTTCAAGAAAGTTGCAATAAATGGCTCCTCCAAAAACAGAATTACTTGCTTTAATGCTGGAGTGGGAGAATACAGCATTATCTTTGTCTTTTCTTCAAAAGAAACTTGTAAAATTCCAAATCTTCTGTGGTATTTTTCCTGAACACTTTTCTACCCCCAATAAATTGCTCCTTTCTCTATATTCCCATAGTACTTTGCTTATATCACAATCTCTATCTGTGAAAAATGCAGCTCGTGTCTAGCTGTGAAAAATACAGCTAGTGTTTTTAAGTACTTGTTATGTGCCAGATACTGTTCACATGCTTGATATATGATAAATCTTTCAGTCATCTTTATATACCTAAGAGGTAGGTGCTATTATAGTCCTCATTTTATAGACGATAAAACTAAGGCACAAAGGAGCTAAGCCACTTGCACAAGGTTCAACATTGGGTAGTGTTATAACCTGAACATCCAGTTTGTTTCTGCACTCTGCTCTTACCCACATCAAGCTGTGTTGCCTCCTTGGGTTACAAATTTGAAAATCAATCCATTGCAACTATTCGAGTTATTTTATGAGATCTTATGGTTAAAGCAGAATCTGAAAGAGGTGATCCTAATACTGCAGAAATAATCATTAAGAGAAACAATGTGGCCAGAGAAAACATTTTTCCCTTTCAAGAGTTTTCCAAAGGCTACACTGGAATGAGAACAAAAGTCTAGAATGCCAATAAGCTGATAAATTGCTTACCAATGCTGAACAAATGTGTCAACAATTGCATCTCCATATGTTAGATAAAAAAGGAAGCAAAATCATCTAACACTGCCTATTTGTTATATAAAAAAATAAAAATAAAAAAAGAACCGGAAAGAGAGTACCCCCTCCCGCTCCTCTTTGTTACAGTAACATAAACCCCCTTGGGGTTCGGTTCCTGTGTACATTCCCAGTTTTGCATTTTTCCTCCTTCCTTCCTTTCACCTTCCACACTCCTATCATACTGAAATGTCCTCATCTGCCTGAAAATGCTCCAGTCTTTCTCCTCCGCAAGTCGTAGTACCTTCTGTTTCCTCTGTAGAAGCCCACCTCATCACTGAGTAATTCTTGTTCATCTGTCAGATGACTAATCGAACATTACTGCAGAGAAACCCTTCCCTGACTCCCTTACCCAGGGTAAAGGCTTTGCCTGTTGTTCCCATTAGATCTCCTGATGCCTCCATCGAAGAAGTTAGCACCTGAACTGGGTTTGCCTAGGTAGTCAGTTGCTTGTCTTTGTTGCTTAACAGTGAGCTCCGTGAAGACAGGGAATGTAACTGTTTAGTTCCCATAAATTCCCTGTTGCCCAATCTTCTGCCTGCAGGGTGTAGATTTAAGAACACAACCTTGGGAGCTGGAATCTCAGCCCCACCACTTAGTAGCCACAAAACTTTGGGCGATATATTTATATTTCCTGAGCTTCACCTTTTTGTTTATATATTAGAAATAACATCTACCTTATAAGCTTGTGTTTAGGATCAAATAACCCAACTAACCTAGACAATATAATTAAAAGTGCAAGAATAGTGCCTGGCACAGGGCAAACTGTAGATGGCTGCTTTTATTAGTAATAGATCCTGTGACTGTAGGCTTCCCATGAAAGCATACCAACTCACTTCAGATAGTTGGAAGCAAGGAATAGAATAGATGGTCACTTTGGACTATTTAATCATTTTAGGGAGATTTGGAAATTGTCATTCTTAGATGTCAGTTTTAATTACTGACCTCAGTTTGATGCTGGAACATAGTGACCTTGCTTGGTGACATTAAAAGGGATCCACATGAAACACTGCTACTTCTATTTTTTTTTTTTTTTTTTTTT
>NW_012116400.1:2988479-2990528 GCF_000951035.1 Colobus angolensis palliatus
AAATCTCTACGTCTTAGATTCTCGGCTTCCTAATCTATAAAATCAGCAAATTGAAATAACTTGTTCCTGGAAATTTGCTTTGAAAATGTATAATTAATGGTAAAAAAATGTAAGGCTCTTTAAAGAGGTAGATGTTCAAAGACAGAAGAACTTCTTGAGATACCTTCATTATCCCATTAGCATCTCTCAAGAACTGGGTCAAGGTCAAGGTGCCTGATATGGCTGGCTGAGTCAGACCATGCCAGTCACTGCTTAACAGAGTCCTCCAGAGCCTAGAATAAGATGGCAGAACACCTACAGTGGGTTTTTTTTTCAATTTTCCTGCTAAAGTGACTCCAACAGATTGTATACTTCAGAGACTCAGGGGTGTAGATCAAATTAGCATGCTGCAAGGCTGGAAGTCTGTTCATGTCTCATATGTTATCTTTAAATTCATAAAAATCTTATGTTTTACCCCAAGCTATTTTATGAATAAAAATAATACTTGAATTATTTAATATGAAGTGAAATTGATAATCCAATAACATGCACTGAATTGGGTGCCCTGGGTACCCACCTAGGTCTAGGTTGTGTGCCCCCCAATTTGAGAAGCAAAGATTTATCAACAATATGAATTCATGGAGTGCACTCTATGTCAGGCATGGTTCCAAGTGCTTTGCAAGAAGGAATGTTAATAGATCATAGGAAGTTCTAAAGTTGGTGAAGTAAAAAGCAGAGAATACTGTTTCAACAATGTCTCCCTTATTATCTGCAAAGTAGGAAAGAGAACAATATTATAACTTACAAATTTAATGTAAGAACTAGACAAGATGCTATATAGGAAAATACAAACTGGCAACACAGTATACATGATAGCTATTCATGTTACTAATGCTAACCTCAACCAGGACATCTAGAACATTAGAACAGACAGAGACAACTGTGATTGAATTCTGCCAGTTGGCTAAGGGATTTGGAGTTGGAAAAAATCCTCGTAAATTCAAAAGTTTCTTTGAACAGTTGAGGAAGCTTATGGAAATGGAACAGTCCTGGGAAAAAAATAGCTCATATTGGACAAAGATTAAAACATATCTGTGCTGAACTATCCATACTTTTTCCCAAATAAAAGTTGGATAGAACAGGTAGTAGGACTATGTCATTGAATCCATTAACTTTCAAGTGTGTTCTTTATGTCCATTATCAAAGGTTTTTTGAAAACAAATACATTCCACTATCCAGGAAGAGAATTCTACCCAAAAATGATGGCTTAATGAGGCTTTTTATTCTTCCCCTCTCTGAACAATGTGACCTTCTCCTCTGGCACCAAAACCACAATCATTATTCTCACTTTTTAATGATATTATCTTTATCTGTAATGTTGATTTTTGAATTCAGACATGAATCCTGCATATTTAATATGAAAATGCAATATAATATGACCATTTAAAAGACAGAGAGTGAGAGAGGAAACTATTGATAAATGTGTATTAAAAGAAAGATCACTTCCAAAGACATAATTTGATTTCCTCTCAAGGAGATCCAGTTTCTGAAATCGAAAGAGACTAAGAAACAGTCAGTTGTGTTTCATTCATCTTTATGTTGGCAGTCACATTATTGGCCAGAGACCTGGCATATAATAAAGACCACCTGGGATGAATTTGTACTTTTGATCTTGTGCTATTTGAAATTTATTTTCTTTATTACTTGGAATAGAACTGACTCAGAGTCAGGATTTGTTTAAAGGAATATAAGCGCAGCAAATGGAGGGACGGATGATCTCAGACCACCAGAGCCCCAAAGCCTTCTCTCATCCTGAAAGTAATCAATTTCCAACCCTTTTTAAATGGTCTCTGCAAGTGTATATTGTAACTAATGAATATCATGGAATTATTTTTTAAAAATCACTCTGCTGTGTTTTATAAATATATATATGTATATATACATATATACTCACAGTTTTATAGTTTTAATTGTAGTTTAAGTTATATAGTTACATCTAAAATTTTCACCCTGTTAAACTACTACAGCTATCCCAATAACGCAAGTATTGTCCATATATATATATATATA
>NW_012116400.1:2990717-3009290 GCF_000951035.1 Colobus angolensis palliatus
TTTTTATATTTTTTATTAGAGACGGGGTTTCACTGTGTTAGCCAGGATGGTCTCAATCTCCTGACCTCGTGATCCGCCCATCTTGGCCTCCCAAAGTGCTGGGATTACGGGCTTGAGCCACCGCGCCCGGCCTCATTTTTGTTTTTCTTCTTTGAGGACAAACTTTATAGTCTACTTGAAAGTCATATGATTAATTAATCCTGTAAATCTAATTGAGTTTGATACATTGATATTCTTTTTTTTTTTTAATTATACTTTACGTTCTAGGGTACCTGTGCACAATGTGCAGGTTTGTTACATATGTATACATGTGCCATGCTGGTGTGCTGTACCTATTAACTTGTCATTTACATTAGGTATATCTCCTAATGCTCTCCTTCCCCCATCCCCCCACCCCACAACCGCCCCGGTGTGTGATGTTCCCCTTCCTGTGTCCAGGAGTTCTCATTGTTAAGTTCCCACCTATGAGTGAGAACATGTGGTTTTCTGTTCTTGCGATAGTTTGCTGAGAACGATGATTTCCAGGTGCATCCATGTCCCTACAAAGGACATTAATTCATCCTTTTTTATGGCTGCATAGTATTCCATGGTGTATATGTGCCATATTTTCTTAATCCAGTCTGTCATTGATGGATATTTGGGTTGGTTCCAAGTCTTTGCTATGGTGAATAGCACCACAATAAACATACGTGTTCACGTGTCTTTATATCAGCATGATTTATAATCTTTTGAGTATATACCCAGTAACGGGATGGCTGGGTCAAATGGTATTTCTAGTTCTAGATCCTTGAGGAATCGCCACACTGTCTTCCACAATGGTTGAACTAGTTTACAATCCCACCAACAGTGTAAAAGTGTTCCTATTTCTCCACATCCTCTCCAGCACCTGTGGTTTCCTGACTTTTTAATGATCGCTATTCTAACTGGTGTGAGATGGTATCTCATTGTGGTTTTGATTTGCATTTCTCTGATGGTTAGTAATGATGAGCATTTTTTCATGTGTCTGTTGGCTACATAAATGTGTTCTTTTGAGAACTGTCTGTTCATATCCTTTGCCCACTTTTTGATGGGGTTGTTTGTTTTTTCTTGTAAATTTGTTTGAGTTCTCTGTAGGTTCCGGATATTAGCCCTTTGTCAGATGAGTAGATTGCAAAAATTTTCTCCCATTCTGTAGGCTGCCTGTTCACTCTGATGGTAGTTTCTTTTGCTGTGCAGAAGCTCTTTAGTTTAATCAGATCCCATTTGTCAATTTTGGTTTTGTTGCCATTGCTTTTGGTGTTTTAGACATGAAGTCCTTGCCCATGCCTATGTCCTGAATGGTACTGCCTAGGTTTTCTTCTGGGGTTTTTATGGTTTTAGGCCTAACATTTAAGTCTTTAATCCATTTTGTATTAATTTTTGTATAAAGTGTAAGGAAGGGATCCAGTTTCAGCTTTCTTCATATGGCTAGCCAGTTTTCCCAGCACCATTTATTAAATAGGGAATCCTTTCCCCATTTCTTGTTTTTGTCAGGTTTGTCAAAGATCAGATGGTTGTAAATGTGTGGTATTATTTCTGAGGGCTCTGTTCTGTTCCATTGGTCTATATCTCTGTTTTGGTACCAGTACCAATATATATTGATTTTCAAACATGGTTTTAGGCAAACAAACAGAGAAAGTATGGAAATCCAATGAATCCCTTGGTTATTCTCCCACCTAGCTTCTTTGGATGCCTCTATGGCACTCTCAGGTCATCGAGGGGCAGTTTGAAACCCCTATAGAAAAAACAGACCACGAATTTTAGAATTGGTAGAATTCCTTTGAGAAAAGTTACAACTTCTCCTTGATTACCTACTTTGTTCCCTAAACTCTATTGTGTATTATTATCATCCCCCAATTTTCTTTGATAAAATATTTTCATACAAATATTTTATAACAAATACCCACATAGGTCCCATCTATATTCAATGAGAATTAAACATTTTGTCCTTTGGGTAATTCAAAAGCAAATTATAAACATCACACTTCTCCTTAAATATTTCTCCCTGAATCACCTATGACTAAAGGTATTATTCAAAATATATTACCATTATCATGCAAGACAATTAATAATTTCCTGGTATAATTTAACATTTTGTTCATGTGCAAATGTTGCCAATTGTTTTAATAATATCTATTATGGCTTGTTGTCACTCCCTCTCTCTCTCTCACCTTCTCTTACTGAATGAAGATTCTATCAGTGTTAAGTCATCTCACTTGCTTATAGCTCTTTAATTATTTTCAATAGATTAAACAATAGCCCCTCACCTGTTTTTCAATATTGACCTTTTGAATAATCCAGGGCAGTTTTGTTATTGATGTCCCACCTTCAGGATTTGTCTATTTCTTCTAGCTTTCTTAAAAATTTGTTATTCTACTGTCTTCTTTTACTGTAAACAAGACATTAAAACTAAAGTCCTGATTGAATTTGGATTCATCATTGCAAACCAGAATATGTCATGGGAGATGCTTGCTACATTATATGGTATCACAATAGGAGGCTTAAAAGGTTGTTGATCAAGGTGTCCTACCATTGCCAATACCAAATGTGATCAGCTAGTTAAAATAGTAACCATCAGATCTCTATGTTAAGGTCTATTCTTCCCTTTGCAATTAGTAAATAATATTTGGGTGTCATTTTTTGGCACAATGTGAAAATACTGCTTCCCAACAAACTTTCAACTAATAGTTCAGCATCCATGTTTGTCCCTTGCCTGAACCAGTCTTAACATCGGAATTTCCAAAATTGTGATGTTTAGTTTCTTTCTAAGTGTATTAACCACCGTTAATCTAAAGGAGAGCTTTTGCTAGCCCTCCCTTACCTTTTGAATCTCTCCTACTCAAATGTTTATTATTCCTGTGTTCCTTTTTTTTTTTTTGAGACAGTGTCTCACTCTGTCACTTATCCTAGAATGCAGTGGTCCAACCTCGGCTCACTGCAACCTCTGCCTCCTGGGCTCAAGCCATCCTCCTACCTCAGCCTCCCAAGCAGCTGAGACTACAGGCACGTGCCACCATGCCTGGCTAATTTTTGTATTTTTAGTAGAGATGGGGTCTTGTCATGTTGTCCTTGCAGGTCTCGAACTCCTCAGCTCAAGTCATCCACCTGCCTCAGCATCCCAAAGTGCTGGGATTACAGGCATGAGCCACCATGTCAACCCCATGTGTTACAAATGATTATACTGATTATTCACTATGATGCTTAAGTTGTCCTGAATTTGACCAATAGGAGCATACTTAAGCATGTTCTTGAGTCCTTTTTTTTTTTTACATATCTACATTAATCTTTGAGCACTTTCTTAATTTTCAGTATAATTAGGGGTCTCAGCTCACATTGTATTTTTCTATAGACCTGTGGTTTAAAAACATGTCCACAAATTCTTTGACATTACTGCCATCAAAAAGAGGATTCTACTACCCTTCCCACGGAATATAGTTGGTCTTAGAGACTCACTTCTAACAAAGAGAATGCTGCAGAAGTAATGCTGTGTGACTTCCAAAACTTGATCACAAAAGGAGATACAGCTGATGTCTGGCTTTCTCTTTCTTGAGACATATGTCTTGAGTCCTGAGCCAACATGTAAGAAGCCTTCTTATCCTGAAACCACCAAGGGCAGAGACCACATGGAGATAAGGAAAACCTCTCCTCTTCCCACCCCCAGCTATTTGGGTCTTCTTAGAATCAGTTGCCAAACATATGAGTGAGCCTTCAAGTGAGTCCCGTTTCCAGGCGATGAGCTGCTCCCAATGACATTGATTGGAGTGGAAATGAATTGTTCCTGCCAAGTCCAGACCAAGTTACAGATTCATAAGCAATATGGATGCTTTTGTTTTGTAAACCACTCAGTTTTAGAGTGGTTTATTTCATAGCAGTAGATAACTAGAATATCTGAAATCAGTCAATTTTCCAAAAAGCTCTTTTATTTAAGTGGGCAATGGTATTAGAAATAGGTCACGATGCTGATTCACTCATTGATTCTGGGTATTTTGCTTCCAGGCCTTTTCGGGGGTAGAGTGGGAAAATATATATCTGAAAAATTATGAATTTGCATTCATATTTCCAGTTAAATTTATCATTAAAGGAGTTGTTACTTTTATTTTATTATCACATTTTTTTGCACTGAAAATCTTGGTTCGTAATAACACTAATATATTTACTATTTCCTTCATCCTACAATGATACAGCCTAATTTTTAAAAATAGCACTATTAATATTACTAAATCAGAACTATTAACGTTACTATTAATAATAAAACTATTGTGTGAATTTAAGATTTCTATGAATTCTTGTTGTGTGCTGTTCAAATATTCCCCATTAGGTACAGAGATTGGGGTTCAAAAATCACTTAAACCCTCTTTTTTCTTTTTTATCTTAATTTTGTGGGTAAATGGGTTTGTTACATAGGTAAACATGTGTCACAGGGGTTCGCTGTACATATTATTTCATCACCCAGGTATTAAGCTCAGAATCCAATAGTTACCTTTTCTGCTCTTCTCCCTTCTCCAACCCTCCACTCTCAAGTAGATCTCAGCTGTTGTTTCCTTTTTTGTATTCATAAGTTCTTATCATTTAGCTCACACTTATAAGTGAGAACTTGTGGTATTTGGTTTATTGTTCCTGCTTAGTTTGCAAAGGATAGTAGCTTCCAGCTCCATCCATGTTCCCACAAAAGGCATGATCTCGTTCATTTTTATGGCTGCATAGTATTCCATGGTGTATATGTAACACATTTTCTTTTTCCAGTCTGTCATTGATCAGCATTTAGGTTGATGCCATGTATTTACTATTGTGAATAACACATGCTTTTCTCTGAGTGATTATGTTATCAATTTTATATAAATAGGTCCTTTATTTAACCTTAGGATTTTTTTCCTTTATTTTGGTTTGAAATTTGTGAACATTTACATTGTTCAAAACCCATAACCACATAAAATGGTGAATTCAACTCACTAGCTCTTCTGTTCTCTTTTTAGTAAATGTGTTTATTAGTTTCTCCTTTGTCTTTCCTGGAAATATGTATGATTATTTCCTCCTCTTTCTTATATAAAATAACAATAATATTGCTTTCTTCAGTTGATAAAATAACTTAGAATCCTCTTTATATCAGCTCATGGGGTAGCTGTCTGTCACTCTTGTTAAAGGTTGTATAGTATTCAACTGTACTTTGATCTACATTTTTTTATTTAACCAGTTCCCTTGATATATATTTATTATCAATCTCTTTGCATTACAAAGAATTTTCCAATTAATAACCTTGTTCATGTTTTCTGTGGTAATTGCTTTGTCCTACTTTTATGCAGGTATATCTACAGGGTTGATTTGAAGAAGTGGGATTTAGTCATTTAAGAGTAAAGGCATAAGCAATTATGTAAGATAGTGCCAAATTTCCCTGTTTAGTAATTGTACTATTTTGAATTTCTACAAGCAAAGAGTGAGAGTACCTGTTTCTCTACAGCTGTACCAATGGCATGTTTGTTTTGTCAATCTTTTTGATTTGAGTCAATCTGATGATGTCTCATTGTGTGGTTCTGATGTTTCTTTTCTCATAAGAAAGATTTGATTTTTTTCATATTTTTAAAGCTATTTGCCTTTCTTACTTTCTGTGAACTATCGATTTATGTATTCTATTCATTATTCTATTGGGTTTAGTCTCTTTCTTCTTAACTTTTGACAGTTCTTTATTAGAGTTATGGACATTTGCAATATAAATTGAATACATTTTCTTTTAACTTATGGCTCTTTTTGGTATGAAATTTTATTTAATAAAGTTTATCATTTTTCTTTTTGCATCTGGATTTTGAATCATAGTTGGAAACATGAAACACTCCAAAGTTTATACATTCACTTATGTTTTCTTCTAGTAGTTTTAATCTTCATTTTCTAACTTTCAGACCTCTGATCCACTTGGAGTTTGATATATAGTGTGATGTTTTTACTTAGATGGTGATCCTGTTGTTCTAGTGCCATTTATTCAAGGTCCAACCTTTTCTCCAGTGATATTTGGTACTACATTTATCACAGAGCAAATTTCTACAGAAAGCTGTTAACTTGCTTTGGACCTTGTGTTCTAGTCCATTGGTTCTTTTTTCTAATCATTGGCAAATATCACACTAGTTTTTATAGAATAAACTTTCTAGTAGACTTTCTAGTATGTGGTAATAGCTCACTGGAACTCTTTGTTCAGGGTTCTTTCTCCAGCTATTCTGATGCACTTATTTTTACAAATGAACTTTAGAATCAGCTTGTCTAGAAAGAAGGAAGAATAGTGTTTTATTGGGTTCATGTTAAATTTATATATTAATTTAAGGTGAATGTATATTTTTATGATCCTGAGTAAGTCCTATCCAAGAATAAGAATTTTTTAAGTGTCTAATTCTACTTTTGTGCCTTTCAGGAGTAGCTAAAGTTTTACTCATATAAACTTTGCACACACATTGTTGACTTTATTTCTAAGTATTTCACCTTTATATTATTATGTTATTATACTATACTATAGTACAGTAGTACCATATATTACTATTGTTAATGTGGGTTTTTATATATATACAGAATATATGTGTGTGTGTGTGTGTGTGTGTGTGTGTGTGTGTTCTGTAACTAAGCATTGATATAGTAAAGAAATTGGAACCACAATAAAAAGACTGGTTAACATGAAAATAGATTACTAATTTTAAAAAACCCTGACATGTGTATGTATATATATTTATTTATGTATGCACACACACACACACATACACATACACACACATGTAAGTCCGGGTTTTTATATATATACAGAATATATGTGTGTGTGTGTGTGTGTGTGTGTGTGTGTGTGTTCTGTAACTAAGCATTGGCTATTTCTAAAAATCAGATTTGCTATGCATAAATGAAATCTGGGAGAATAGTTTTACAAACATAGAGAAGATTGGCCTTTTCAGGAAAGCACAAAACTCAGAAACTGTAAAGAAAAGATTAATGGATTTATCCATACAAAAACTTAAAATGCCTGAATAAGAAAATATCACAGACATAGTTGAAAATACATGACTGAGGAAAATATCTGAAATTACAATAGCAAAGTGTTAATTTTCTTCATACATAAAGAGTTATTAAAACAGTGTCGGTATTAAAAATAAAAATAACCTAATAGAAAAAATGACCAAAGTTTACAATTAGACTAGCCATATGTAGAAAAAAATGAACTGTGTATAAGCATATAACAAAGTAACAATAATGATAATAAGTAGTCATTATCCTCCAAGTTGCATATGCTGTGGCAGGGACTGACTTAAATGCTTTATTTGTATTAATTTATTTAAGCCTTACAGAAACCTTTTGAGCTTAGTATTATTATCATCCTCATTTACCTGTAAATCCCCATTCACCGTAAATCTAATGATTATAGGTAAAATTAGATTATTCAAACTGACTAATCAACTATAAAGCTAAAATACTATTTTCATCAATCATATTGGCAAATATAGAAAGTCTAATAGTACATAGTGTTGCTGAAACCATGAGGACTCATAGTTTCATAAATTTGGGGAAAGTATTTATTGCTGCAATCTCTCAACAGCACCTAGCAATTTATTAAATGCATTTGTGATTTGATATCATAGGAATTTCTGATATGAATTTCTTAGAGCTATATAGTATTACATGTGTGCAAATATGAAAGTATAAAGATTTTTAAATTATTATTTCTTTATTTAATAGAGACAGGTCTTGTTACTTTGCCCAGGATGGTCTCGAACTCCTCAAGGAATCTCCTCTCACCTTGGTCTCCCGAAGTGTTGGGATTACAGACGTGAGCCACTGGGCCTGGCCGGCCCTCTTATCCAGCTACGACTCCAAACACTGTCTATGCTAATCCCATACTAGCCTTCTTTTATTCATTTTTTCTTAGAAAGAGAATCTTCCTCTGTCATCCAGGCCAGAGTACAATGGTGCAACCACAGCTCACTGCAGCCTCAAACTCCTGGAGGTGGGTTCAAGCCATCGTCCCACCTCAGCACCTTGAGTAGCTGGGACTACAGTTGTGTGCCACCATGCCTGGTTAAATTTTAATTTTGTTTAGAGAGATAGGATCTTGTTTTGTTGCCCAGGCTGGTCTGGAACTCCTGGCCTCAGTGATCCTCCCACCTCAGCCTCCTAAAGTGCTGGAATTACAGATGTGAGCCAACACACATGGCCTGATTCCTTTAACATTTTTCTTCTAGAGGCAAAAGACTAGAACAATGTATATGTCCATCAGTAGAAGCCCGGCTAAATAAAATACGTTACATGTAGCCAATGAAACAACTTGATAGCCAATATTGAGTATAAAGTTTATTTCTACAGTCTAATTATGGAAATAATGTCAAGATTTTGAAGGATAAAGGCAAGTTTCAGAGTTGTGGGAATAGTTTTCTCTCCTTTGGATTGTTAAAATAGGCAATGTGCTTGCATATTCATGTAGAGTTTCTGGAAGGTGTGTAAGAAACTCAACAGCATTTTTCTCTGGAGAAGGAACTGAAGGTTGGAGGTGAGAGAGACATTTGCTTTTCATTATGCAGTGAAATTTTTGCCATATGCAAGTATTACCTTTGAGATTTAAAAAGAAAATACTAGAGAGAAAGAGATTTAAAATAAAATCAATCTCAGGACAGGCATCAAGTCTACCATGGTGGCTGTGCTAAAGGGAACTATGCCCTCTGTAATGTTGTTCTGTTTGTGTGTTAAAGTTTGATAGATAATGATATCCCCACACCTTAAATTCAGGGGCTCTCTACTGACCTCTGACTCAAGTTCTCATGGGAATTTTTCTCAAATAGATTGAGAGTGTAACAAGTATATCTTATGTATGGGTTCACTTCATAGAGAAATTTGATGTTGTGAGACAAGTCTGAGAGTGAACCCCCACAATTGAAGCTGTAGGAGTACTGTGTATAAATTAGAGAGATGCCTTGAAACTAAGGGTTTCTTTTGCAAACCAGGAAGCCTTCTCAGTAGGTGGGTTTCCACTAGCATTAGGTTCACTTGCAAAAGCTTTCTGCCCAATGTAAAATCCACATATTAAGCAGTTTTCAAACAGCATCCCTAGGGACCAAGCTTGTTAAAATTGTTCTTCCCTAAACAAATGTGTATTTGAAGAACTAGGAAGATACTCATTCCACAGTTACCTTTTGGCCCCAGGGAAGACTCAGAGTATCTCCTGTTAAATTATGACCAACCTGAGGGACATATTAGCCAATGCTGGCAGGGGTCAGTCCTGGGCCCAGTGCTGCTGCTTAATGTCCTCTGCAAGAGGACAGGCTCATCAAAAGTACAGAAGATACCTAGCAGTCAAGGAGGAAACAATGTTTTGGAAACAAGTATAGAATTTAAATTGTTAGTAAATTGGAAAGATGAAGAAGAAAACAAACAGAAGGAAGGAAAATCTGACACTAACTTAAAATATGGAAAAATAATAGCCAAACTCTAGGTGAATAACTGTTTATGATGGTCAGTGTCTAGCCAGAAACTCTGTTCTGTGAATCACACACAATAGATGAAAATTATTCATTTATACCAAGAGCTCATCAGTCATTATTTTGAGGTCTTTTTTTATTTTGGGGTTCTAATGACTGCTTGGAAAGATGTTTAAAAATCAGATATGATGATGTGACTGACAAATATGACCTAAAAGGAACTATATGAGCAAAAACTATCATGTATATAGTTTTTAAAGCTGCATTATGTAGATAATTTCAGGAAAGGATCGAACCTTACAATAATTGAAAAGTCTGCAATGAAGGTTCATGTCAGGGCAACACTGTGTTCTAATGGGGATGAGTTAAGGCTCCTAGCAACCTCCATGCTAATTTTGTTTTTTGTTTTTTGAGATGGAGGCTTTCTTTGTCACCTAGACTAGAGTGCAGTGGCACAGTTTCAGTTCATTGCAACCTCTGCCTCCTGTGTTCAAGCGATTCTCAAGCCTCAGCCTCCTGAGTAGCTGGAACCACCCACACCTGGCTTTTTTTTTTTGAAATAGGGTTTCACTATGTTGGCCAGGATGGTTTTGAACTCCTGATATGAGGTGATCCACGCCCCTCAGCCTCTTGAAGTAGTGGGATTATAGGTGTGAGCCACTGTGCCTGGCCCATGCGAATTTAAATTAGGCCCTGGGAGTGGGTTAAGGAGATGATTTCTTTTATCCTGTAGACTGTTATGAAGCTCTATATTTCTTATAATTTCTTGAAATTATAAGTAAATAATTGATTTCTTCCACAAATATTTATTGAGCACTGGCTGAGTGCCTAGCACTATTCTAGGCACTTGGTGTTGATATTCCCTTTGAATTCTGCTTTCAAACTAGACAGTCTTTGTAGAATTCATCTCTTCCTTAAAGCAATGTATCTTTCATAGCTAGTAAAAGCCAGCTCCCACCTTTAATTTTGCCTGGAGAACTCTTTGTCCAAATCCAAAAGATCATTCATTTTATTTTCCATCTTCCAAGTTACCACAGGAGACTGTTTTCTCAAATATTTCACAACTATATAGCAATGGCTCCAATTATTCCAGTTTCCTTGACATTTTTTCGGATTCCTGCCCATTTCCAGAGTTGAAATCAATGACACATATTTTATGTTTCTGTTAAGGTAACAGCTTATTCCTAGCATCAATGTCTGCATAAGTTAGTCATTGCCACCAAAATGTCACATAACAAACAACCACAAAACACAGCAGCTTAAAACAGTAAGCAAATGCTCATGAACGTGTGAGTCAGCTGAGCAGGTCTCCTGGTCTTGACGAAGCTCATGCATGTCTGTGGTCAGCTGCAGGTCTGCTAGGCAGCTCTGCTAATTGAGAATGAACTCCATCTGGATACCTAGAGTGACTTGACTTTACACCACATATCTTAGTTCTCCAGCAAAATAAGATAGGCCCAGCTTGCACTTAAGGCAATTACATAGAAGCAATAGGACAAGTAAAAATAGATAAGATTTCTCTACTTGCCTCACATTTGTCAAAGCAACACATGACTGAGCTCAAAACCAAAGAGAAGAGAACACCACCTCTAGATGACAGTAGTAGCAAAGCCACATGTGAAGGACATGGGGACAGGGGAGGGTACATAATTGAGGTTATTAACATAAGAAATCTACCAAAAAACTACCTTCATAATCCATATCAAAGATGATGAGGTCTTCATGGCAGTGTGGGTAGTTAGAAGTAGTCAAATTCCAGCAATTTATGGAGCTTTAGGATAATAAAATATTTTGACTGACCAGAAGTAGAGTATGGAAAAATGAGAGAAATAAAGGTTAACAAATGTTTGATGTCAGTGTGTGGGAGGAAAAACTTAGTTTTAATAGAGGTGAAAAGAAAGCACAATAAGCAGGTGTGAAGGTGGACCTTCATTTTGGACATTGTTTCAGAGAAGAAAGTTGCAAAGTCACCTCAAAAGTTAGTGGCTTATAACAATCATCACATCGGTATTGAGCTTGAATCTGTGGTTTGGACAGGGCTCATGGGGACTAATTTATCTCTGCCACCTTTAGTATCACCTAGAATGTCTTGAAGGCAGGGGGCTAGAGTCACCTAAGTCTTGCTCACATGTCTGGCAGTTGATGCTGAAAAGTCGCAAACCACTCTAAAACTGTGTGTCTTTCCATACAGTCTCTACAGTGTGGCAGCTTCAGGGTGGCCAGACATCTTTCATGTCAACTCAGGACTCCTACAACATGTGTCCTAAGAAAGGGACAGCCAGGTCAAAGCTTATTAAGCTTATTACCTTTTCTATTCATTACTTCCACTGCAATATATTCATTAGAAGTGAGTCACTAACTTTGGTCTACTTTAAAGGAAAGGGATTTCCACTTTTGGGGAATGAGTGTCAGTGCCTGTGTGGCACATTTTCAAACCCTCAGAAAAGTGATCATCAACAAGATGCCTGTGACACTTCCAAGGAGAAATTTGTTTTTGCTAGTCTAGAACTCAGAGCAGAGATCTAAGCTGCTAACATAAATTTCAGAGTCAGATAAGAGATCCATAAACCAAGTTCTAGGATACTCCAAAACTTAAAAGTTGGAGAGATAAGGCAGAAGCAACAAAGATGAGAAGGAGCATTAAAAAAAAAAAAAGGAAAAACCATAAAGTATGATTTTCTGTAAAAATTTTCCAAATAAAACATAAGCCATATGAGAGCAGCAATTATGTTTTCTGTCCCTTTGTGAATTTCCAGTACGATGTCTGCAGAAACTGAAAATAAATAGTTTTCTTAAAGAATAAATGTTGAACGATAGGAAGATTCAGGGTAGGGCTTCAGCAACTGGGAGGATGGAGAACAGAAAAGCCTAGAGAAGGAGCTGATGGTAAGGAGTCCAATTCTTGGCATATACATGAAGCAGATGGAAATGCATCTCTGGAATTCCTTAGTAAGTTTGGTTCAACTTGTATATCATGGAGACAGTATTTGACATATTGCAAGAGAGTAAATCCTCCAAAGAAGGAAGGCCACAGAGAAAAAAGAAAAGAAATCTGTCACAGAATCTTGAGAAATGCAGCTTCTTAGCATGGTCCTCCAAACTCCAAATAATCTGATTTTTGTTTGGCTTTCCAGCCTTACCTTATATCTCTCCTCAACACCTTGGGTTCTATGCTCTAGGTACAATGATGTGCTTTCTTTTCAAAATGACCTTGTTGGTCTTTTGCATAAGAAAGCATTACAATTCTTTAACCAATCATTGAAAAACTAATCATCACTATTTGAAATGATATGCTGCATTTGCTTAGTGAAAGGATTCCTCTAACCCTTCTACTTGGTCTAGAAGCAGGAGTAAAAGGACAGCAAGAGAGTCTAGCATATCGAGCCCAAGAGGTTAAATAATAGGCAGAATAGAAATAGGAATCAGGAGGAGAACATTTATTGAACATCTATAACATGTGCCTTACACATATTACATTATTTAATTCTCACCACAACCATGTGAATTTGCTATTATCCTTGTTTTACAGAAGAGGAAACAGAGGGTAAGTAATTTTTCATATGTCACACAACTAGTAGTCAGATCCAGTGCTCTGAAGCAATGAATGTAATAGGAATGGGAATGGGAATAGGAATGTAATAGGAATAGGAATGGGAACACACTCATGGGAAGATTGGGGTTCTTGCTCAGGAAATTCAGCTACTGGAAATTAATGTTCAAAGCAGGAATTCATTATTAAAGTTATAGGTCTAATCTTTGGGGTCTTGGAGTTCAAGCTAGAATCACAAGTTCCTGGGAAAGTAACATGCCAGGCACTATACTTTTGAGCAAATGAAATCACAGTTGATATTTTCAATAGAATTACAGTACCTGCATGGTTCCTTTTGAATAGCATCTAGAGATAGAATTTGCATTTTATATGTTTGTAATAATTAGCCATTTTGAAAGACAGCGTTGGTGGAGATAATTACACAACTGTGCATATATTTATAGTTCCCTCTACAAGCATAGGTGAGGAGAATACTTCACTCTTCAATTAATGACTGTTTAAAATAGTAGCCCAAAACCACTGGATCAACTCTCTTGTTGAGATAATACAGCTTTGCAAAATAACTGCAGGAGTGCAGAGAAATGTTCTTGGAAACCATGCTATAATGTCTAATAGTGGGAAACTTGGTCCACAATAATGTGACCTGGGGTTAATAGGCAGAAGCAGGGGAGGTCTTCTCTTTTGTTTTAATAGAGAGTTCTAGTAATCAAACAACTGTTTGTAGAGAATTGTGCTATATATTAGATGTTATGGGAGATACAAAGATGAAAAAAATAGTTTTATCCTCAAAAAGCTTATAGCACATAACTGACAATCCCAGGTAGCAAACTCAATTGTGTAAGAAACATATAATTAAAAAGTGGTAATTGCCCTCTCCAATCTCCCAAAATAGGTAGAAATTGCTATGGATAGGGGGTAACTTGGAAAGAAGCCCTAAAGACTGAGAAGAAATAAAGTTCCAGAGGAAAGAAGGTGTGTTGTGTATTCAGGGCATGGTGGGTGCACAGGTCTGGGTCAAATGGTTCATACTGGGCTTCAATAGAACTTGAGACTTGAGTGGAAGATTGTATCTCAGTTTAGAGTTTGGACTCAGTCCACTGAAGAAATTTATGCAGTATGATATAAAAAAACATTTTGGGAAGGTTTTTTTGGTAGTATATGCAAAGTAGTTTGTTCCTAATATTTTTTTCCTGTCCCCCTTCCAATCAAGAAAGATATGTAACTGCCATCTGTGTCCCACTGAAATGATCTTCCCTGAATCTAATGACTCTGCGTAATCCAAGGAAAGATAAATTTACTAAGTAAGCCATACTTAGTCCATTATGCAATTATCATCCTCTGTATTCAGTTTTAATTTTAAAGCAAATTCATTTGTATATAGCCAAACTGTCCCATCTACTGTTTTTACATTTTCTGATCTGAAAAACAAGGGAGAATACACATTCTTTGGGAAAATGCTATCCTGTTATAAAATTAAAAACAAAAACTTTTATAGGCCAAGTAACTCAAAACAAAGTGATTTTAGAACATCAGAAACCAATTCCAGCCATCTGCCTATCCAGGGTGAGGATCTATGCATAATGATTTTCTTTTACAGCAAAGTATTGTTTAAACTGAATCTCAGGAAACTAAGATCAACCAACAACTAACTAATTAATGGAAAGATGTACATAAAATATATAGGCAGTATCTAGCTCATGGTGACAGACTGCTGACACCACTTGGACAGCAGAAATCAGCCTCAACTAGCCAGGCAGTCCATCAGTTGGGAGGATATAGCAAGTTTCTAGACAACCTTTCAACCTTTCCATTCATGAGATGCTCCTGAGAAATGGCCAGAAATGCAATGATCTTGAATCAACATGTGCACACACACACACACACACACACACACACACATCACATCACATGTACACACATAACACTTTGGTCATCAACAGATCATTTTCTGGTGATGTGCTCTGCTTCCAGATTTTATAAGTCCTGTTAAGTGTGTGTGTTTGAGCCTGAAAAGAACCAGGAGGACCACAAAGTGAAGGTCAAAGCAGAATGCAGTGAATTTTGGTTTCCGTAGACATAAGGGGTGCTGAGACCTAAAGGCTACTTGGGGTAGGGGGATGACTAGGGGTGACATTACTTGTTACCTCTGAAATTTTAAAAATTATTAGCTGTGGGTGCCTGAGGAACTAAAGGCAGGAAGGAGTTAACCAGAGAACACATGAACCTTAAACACAAAGGGATGTGATTTTTATGGACCCAAAGGACAATGATTTGCTTAAATTCTTTCAGAACAAAAATAGAACAGAAACAAAAATACAACTATCAGTTGCTAGCTAAGAATGTTTTCTGGCCTCAGCCTACCAGTTGCATCAGCCTTTATTTAGGACCTATTTGTCTTTGCATAATGCCTCTAATATGAAAGATGCTCAGTGAATGGTGGTTTCAATCCCAACCACCATTCAAAGCATCTTTCATATTAGAGGCATTATGCAAAGCACTTTACATGCATTATGTCATTTAATAGTGATAATATTCCCATGGTATGTGAATATTATGTCCATTTAAAAACAAAGCTTAGAGAGGTAAAGTTAGTGCTTCCCAAATGTATATCCCAGTATACCCCAAATGCATATCCAAATGTAGGGCTTACTGTTAGAATTACCCAGAGTTGATTAAAATATATTTTTTATTTACTTCATACTTAAAGCACATATATTAGAGATTATGATCTTTGGCTTAAAATCTATGTTAAAAAAGTTTTGTTTTCCAAAAGATTCGGACAGGTAGGATTCATGGACCCTATGTTATGTTACCTGCACAGGTAGTAAATCATCAAGCACAGTTAGTAAGCCCTGAATACAGGTCTCTCTGACTTGAAAGCTCATGCTCTGTTTCTAAGGTGTATATTTTGCTTCATTACCTGGTACATTCTCAGGCTACTTCCACAGGCCTCTTGAACTTTGGTTATGTTACCTTTTCTCACTTTGGACCTCTTGTCTTCACCTGGATAACCTGCTCTGAGGTGAAACATACTTCCAGCCTTCACTAGAGGTAGAGTAACAGCCTACTGACCCACAGACTGAGATCCCCAAAGTGATTCTAAATGACTCCATGTGGATGGTCACATGGAAACAGAGACACTGACTCCCTTAAGTCTCCAATAAGATAAATAAATAAATACAATAACAGGAGAAGGAAAGAGAGAATCCCATTTGTGAAATTTGTTTAAGAATAAAGAAAACATCTAAAATGAATATGAGTTTAGGCTTCACAACTTTCCTGTTTCTGCTGACATTTTGGATGAGGAATGCACTGATAACTAGGGAGAAGTAGAAGCTGGGACAAGAGACTGAGAGACACAGGGTGGTCCAGCCACAAGGTATGGGTTACTCTTCTACATGGGAAGCCTCTTACAGGTGGTTCCACAGGGCTCTACATTGAGTTTCAAAGGGCACTGCCTCTGCGTGGTGGGGAATTGATAGGTGACTTTAGACCAAGATTTACAAAAACCATCAACAAAGAAGAAAACAGTGAGATCCAAAAGAACAAGACCAGGGAAGGTGTTAGAAAGGGGTTTGCTGGGAAGCTGAGGTGGGTGATTCACTTCAGGCCAGGAGTTCAAGACCAGCCTGGCCAACATAGTGAAACCCCATCCCTACTAAAAGTATAAAAAATTAGCCTGGTGTGCTGGCACACACCTGTAATGCCCGCTACTCGGGAGGCTGAGGCATGAGAATCACTTGAACCCTGGAGGCAGAGGTTGCAGTGAGCTAGGATTGCACCACTGCACTCCAGCCTGGGCAACAAGGTGAGGCTCTGTGTCAAAAAAGCAGTTTGCTTAGAAACATGGATATGGAACCCAGAAAGTTGCAGAGAGGAAATGGTGTCTGTAGGCCATGGATAGCAGGTGGATGCAGTTGAATTGTAAAAAGTACAAGAGAGCTCAAAAGAACTACAATTCTCTGAAAGCACAATATTACATCTTCCACATCTAACAACCTCAAATGCTTCATCTTTCATTGTCTCTCTCACCAACATGCCTTTTATTATAGCATTTCTTCTAGTATTTCCTAAGAAATTTAGCATTTTGAGGACCCATTCTATTATATATTTTCATAAAAACTTTGAAGTCCTAAAATTATACAGTCATTAAAGAGAAACCACCTGAAAAATGTCTTTTCCTTACTCTTCTGTCATCAATTGAGAATAGAAATAAACTATCTACATAGCAGGCTTATTTCTCAAAAGGCTGTATAAAATTAGGCAGCTAAAAATATATTCCATCTTTTTCAAGCATGTCAAGTGGTTATAATATGTCAGGTTGTTACTTTGAAGATGGTTGTGACATCAAAAATGAAAGATTAGGATTGCAGGTGGGAAAGAGACGGTGATAGTCAGGAGTGATTTTATCTACAAAAGACACTATCTACGTGTTAATAGCCTCAAGAGGGAAAAGTGAGGAAGGAAACCCAAGTGCAAAAATTTCACTTGATAGAGAAGAGATTCTGATGTGAACGGAAAGGCTTTCAGAGTTTTCGATGTCAAATCAACATGTCTTTAACCCTGAAAATGTAGAACCAGAGTGTAATTGATTAATTCAATTATTTCAAGCAGTCGACACCCCTGGAAGAGCTTTCTAATAAGGCCAAGAGAAAGAGGTAGCCACAAAGAGCATAATGCTATATGTCTACAGGAACATAATGAAGAAAAGGGAAGTGAAATGAAGGCACAGAACATGTCAATGGCCCAAGTCACCAAATTCAGTCAGCATCTGTCCTCCCAATGGGGAAAAATAAAGGGATCATGATAGACAAAGAGAAGAAATGCTTACAAGTCAGAATGCATTGCCTCTTGGGGTTTAAGGGAAACCTTCTCCTTGGGGGAAATAATTGTGCCTCTAATATAAGGATTTTCAAGGGTAATAATCTACCTGGCTTATACCTTTATATGCAAGATTTTGGTTTATTGGAGACAAAATGATTTGTTGTTGTTGTTGTCGTTCCTTTGTTTAGCTTTGTTTTTGTTATTGTTTTAATTCTTAGAAACAAAGAAATAAGCAAAGCTACAAAAACTCTTAAATGAGGCACTTTGGATTTATTCAAATGTGTCAGCCAATAACTACCCATAAATCAAGATAGACTACAAAGGGGAAATTTATTAGCTCAAGAATGGACACCTTTGAACCCCAGTACAATTTCTCCTGTTAATTTTTGTTGCTGAGTGGTTGGGACAACTCACACAACTCTCTTTCCTTAGCTGCTAGACTGTAAAGAAGGAATAATTTTTCCAACCCCAACTTTATAACCATATAATAAGACTTAATAAGATAATGGTTCTTAAGGGATTTCAATAACCTGAAAGAGAGAGGCAATAAAACATCTTATTATCATCAACATATGCATGTTAGAATAATTATTTTAATGGCTCAATTTTCTCCCATAATAATGAGGACTACAATCTTGGCTAGTTTAACTGGGGAGTGTCTTTCATGCTCGAGTTACTATACATGAGAATCAAATAAAAGACGTTTTCCCTCCCTCTTTCTTACCCTTTCTTCCTCCCTTCCTCCTCCCC
>NW_012116400.1:3009340-3039969 GCF_000951035.1 Colobus angolensis palliatus
CCTCCCTCCCTTCCTTCCTTGCTCCTTTCCTTCCTTCCTCTCTCCTTTCTCCCTTTCTTTCCTCCTGTCCTTTAATTGTTGCTGTTGCTTTTGTTGTTTGTTCCCCAGGAATGCGGAATGGGCATTTTTGGCTCCTATAACTTTTCACCTACTGAACTAACTTTATACTAAACCTTTTCATATCTTAAGGTCTCACGTTTTAGCCCTATTGAGATAGAGCCCTATGGAGATACAGCCCTTTGGAGACACAGTCCTTTGGAGACACAGCCCTATGGAGACACAGCCCTGTGGAGACACTTCCACTGGTTGTTGTTAGTCCTTCCAACAGGCTGTTGTTATGCTGCCTATTTTTTTCTCTTGCTCCCCCCATATGCTGTCTATGCTGATGAACATACATTCAGAACAGCATCTGTGGGGTTTATTTTATCCAGCTTGACTTTGAAGAAAAGAAAGAACACAGTTGTGGAAGACAGGGTTTGGCTGTGTCACCAAGTCAAAACTTTGAAGCATTGAAATGATACTATGTTTCTATGTGTGATTTTCACAAAAGGGTAAAAACTCTCCTAAATGTTTCGTAGTATTCAGCAAAGTGATTACCAATGACAAGGAAGGCACCACACACTTGCAGCATCCAGTTCATACCAACATTATGGAAATAGCCAGGCCAAAAATAAGTGGGTTTATTGGAGATGTTCTGTGGTTGGCAAACTCTCAGCCTCTACTCAAGGGAACCCAAGAATTAGCAAACACGAGGATCAGTCTACTCCTTGCTGTTGACATTCTGTGTATTCTAGGACTTTTAGACCATTAGTTAGACAAACATGTATTGAACATCTCTTATGTGCTTGGCAATGTGCAAAATGCTAGGAATGTATGCAACAGTAGAACACAGCCCTTTCCTGTGCCAGTCACTGGATGTGATTCTGACTGATATGCTCTTTAAAGATAGCTTATTTATTAATTCAATGAATGATTATTGAATGCTTATGTAGATTAAGAAACTGCACTAGACAATCTCAGAGGACAAAGAAATATGATGTAATCTATGTAAAAGTTGGCAGGGGAGTAAAGCATGCACTCAAATATTTACTGTGTACTGGAGCATAAGATAAATGCTACAAGGGAAATGCAAAAATAATAATTTGATGGCAGTCCAGAAAATGAAGAGATGGTTTCCAGCTATGGTTACCAATAAATGTTTTATGAAATAGGTATATTTGAGTTCTCCATTGAAATGTAGGCATGATCTTAATAGAAAGAGATGGAGGCGGGCAACAGAGATTCACAAAAAGAAATTCATGATAAAGATATATAGACAAGAATGTGCAAAACAGAATTCAGCAATAACATATGGGCTACTTGAATTGACATATGGGGTTTATAAAGGGAGCAATGAAAAAGTCTAAAAAATAGTGCCTTTATTTTAGATAGGAAATTTCAGCTCAACTTTATGAAAAGAAATGAAGCTCTAGATCACAACTGGGCCCTCCTTAACTTTTAGGTCCTTCCTTAGTTGCCACCACCTTAGGTCCCATTTATTCTGCCATTCTAGTGTGTTTTTATTTTCTTATAGCACTTACTAAATTAAAATTATTAGTGATAAGTTTCTTCTTATTTTAATTTTAATTGTGTTCTTCTACCTTATACACTAAAATCCATGAAGGCAGAAACATTGTCTTTTTTAAAATCATTCTATAACAGGCACATAGCATGGTGCCTGCTAGCACGTAGAGGACACTCAATAAATATATGTTGACTATTTACTAGAAAAAAATCCTCTGATGTGGCATTTTAGAAACATTTTCATCATTCTCAGGTGGATTAAATGAGAAGAAAGAGCATGAGACTAGTCAGGCACAGAAGCTCTAGTCATACATGGTATCAAGTACTGAAAGCCAGAGAGAGGGAGTAGAATTGAGAAAGGATCAGTTTAATGGGTTCTGGAAGGAAAAAGTCAATAAAACTAGATTTAGGGAGCATATAAATGACAGAATACAAGACACCTCAGGCTTCGGATCAGAGGGTGGAAGATAGAGACCCCTACTGGGAGGAAAAATGGGGAAAGCCAGAAAAAGTGATGATTTGGAGAATAAGTCAATGACTGTGGCTTCAGACATATTCAGATGTCAGGACAGCATGTAGGTGATGTACTCAACCAGACAGCTGGGAACTCCAGGCTGGGGCTGTGCAAGTAGGCAGATGGAAGGATATAGATTTGGAGTCACCTGATCTGAGATTTTGTAGCTAATGAACGACATCTCTAAGGGTGAATGTAAGAAGAATGCAGCAGAGAGTGATAGCCAGGATCATAAGGAATGTCCAAGTTGAGGAATTGGGAAGAAGAAAAAAAGGCCAACAGAAAGCTTAGAGCTCAGAGAATTATAACAAATATAGTCCTGGATTAATCATCTATGGTTTATAACAACTTGCAATGAGAATAGCTTCTAATACTGCAGCGCTCCAACCCTGATGTCCAGACTCTGCTCTCACTCCTATTTTAGCAGATCTCAGTTGCAAATTCAAATAGTAGCTGAATCAAAAAGTGATTTGGGAGATCTTAGCCCCTCTATAATCACCACTGGCCTTTCCAAGCCATTCCTTGACAAGCACACAATCTAAATAAAACCCCAAGCTAGCTTACTGTGTAAATGCAATTTCAAAAAAAAAAAAAAAAAATTCCCTGAGTGCTAACCTTACAACCTGGTGGCTGCTGCTCCTGTTGGCCTAATACCTGGGGAAGCTGCAGCTGCAGTAGGAGCACACTGAGATACAAATTTGGCTAAGTGGGCCCAAGGGGCCTTCAGAAGGAGAAGCAATTCCTCTCTGGTAATGATCTGTGCACTTCACAGTTGACAGAGGTAAGATGGCCTTATTGACCATTTTTTCCTCAGAGACCCTCTAAAATCAACTTGCCTGAGCATGCAGATGCCTTGTAATTGAACCGTTATCAGTAATATAGTCTCCTTTGGGCCAGAGATTAGGACACAGGTCACCTGTGGTCCAATGTTACTAACTTCCAAGGTAGCTCAGTTCTTTATTTTGCTCCTCCCTTCTTCTATTTAGAGAGGAAAATGGACTGTCATGATGGAGGACACTTAAAAAGTGTGTTAAATTGGATCATCCAAGAAAAGTGAAAGGATATTCATAGGGGAGTGATGGTGGGAGAAATTGGACTTCATCATGTTGTGGTCCTTCTTGAAAGCAGGTATAGAAATGATGAAGACTTCTCAAGTTTCCTTCTAGTGTGATAGTTTCTCATGAAGACTGCTAAACTCTTAGAAATCTTTCCTAGTAATTAGGAAGTTAATAAATCAAATTGACAGTATTAATCAATATACAAAGCCTTAGCATTGACCTCATATTTGAAACAAGGAGAGTTTTAGCAGAAAATCTTTTACGTGATTTTGAAGCTCTGTTACAAACCACAAGAATAGTTCACAGTCTTGTCAGGCTACAATAAATTATTTCATAGATTTAACTAGTATGATGCCTAGGATTGTACAATGTCAGCCTGTAATCAGAGAGTTTCAATAGCTAATCAGAGGTTATAATTGAGGAAAATCAAGGTAAAGTCTGCTTTTGACAAGGAATGATACTTTGCTTTTAAATTTTATAGGGGTGATAAAAATAATTTAGAGAAGTTTTTAACACCTCTTTCAAAAGGAGTTCAATGCACTTGGCAAATATCAACGTATTATTTCTGAGAAAATTTCCAATGAAAGTAGAAGAGAAAGCAATTATTGGGTTGCATAGTTTATATATTCAGCAGAGAAAGTGCTATATGCTGACTTCCTTTAAAAAAAAAAAAAAAAAAGTAGCTCATTCTATTCAGGTTCCTACAAGTACTTTGGGAATAATCAAGCTTCAAAGCCCACACTGGGAATATCAGTGACAAAAGCACCTGGCTTGGGGTCAAGGTATGCCAGCTGTAGTTCTGACTGGCAGTGGGGTCTTGGATAAGTCACTTCAGCTTTCTGTAAAGTGAGGAACTTTTTTCAGAAAAGGTTTCTCAACCCCAGGACTATTCATGTTTTGAGCTAGTTTTTAGATTCAGGGGGCTGTTATGTGCATTCAAAAATATTTAGCATCTGTAGCCTCTACCTACTATGCTAATGGAAATCCCCAACCCCATTATAGCAACTGCATTCCCAAATGTCCCCTGGGAAGAGGGAGGACAGGAAGAGCCCTGGCAAAGTGCCACAGCTTTAAGATACCTCAATAGACTTGTTCTACCTTCTCAGTCTTTTTTCTTAGATGGCCAGATTGTACAGTGGAGACAGGAAAGGATCCTGCATATAGATTCCATAGACCACCACAAGGCTTGCACTTGGTTAGCCACAGCACCCAACTACATGGCACCTTTTTTTTTTTGAGACAGAGTCTCGCACCATCTTCCAGGCTGGAGTGCAGCGGTGAGACATTTCCAGGTTCAAGAAATTCTCCTGTGCCACCACGCCCAGCTAATTTTTGTATTTTTAGTAGAGATGGGGTTTCACACTGTTAGCCAAGCTGGTCTTGAACTCCTGACCTTGTGTGATCCACTGGTCTCGGCCTCCCAAAGTACTGGGATTCCAGGTATGCACCTCTGCGCCCGGCTTACATGGTACCTTTTACTGCAGTTTATTTGGACTCTCTTGCTCTCCCTCATGGTTGACTCTTGCTCAAAACCATGTTATCACAAATGCCTGACTCTCTATGTTCTTGGCTTCATTGTTATGGCCCTAGACAAGTGGAACCTAGCAACTCTTTTGGCTTCCTGAAATCTGGATCTCTGGTTGGGATGCAGCTTCCATACATTCTCTGGCTCCTCTCCTTGTTTTGAGTCACTCTGAACAATCATCTTCCTGAAGATCCCAGGAATGTCTCACCTTCTTTTAATCAGAAATTATGAATTTCTGAAAAAATTTAGAACAGAAAACTATGACATTTATATTTACAAAAAACCTAAATTTTCAACATTGTGTATCTTTTTTGTTGGTGGTTTGAGGTTAGAAAAGGGCAAAAAAGAAATGTGGGAAGAAATGGAAATTTGAAAAAATATACATTATATGGTGCTTGAAAAAGGTTTCTTTATCATTTATTCAATGATATTCCTTCATTTTTCTACATCACTGAAACAATCATTGTGCTAGAACCTAGTTTAAACACAAAAGGTGACCCAAAAGAATTAAAAGCAGGGATTTGAAAAAATATTTGTACATCCATGTTCAGAGCAACATTATCCACAATCATCAAAAGGTGGAAACAACCCCAGTGTCCAGCAACTGAACGGATAAACAAAATGTGGTCTATGTACAATGAAATATTATTCCACTTTAATACGGAGTGCAATGCTGATACATGCTACAACGTGGATGTAACTTGAAAACATTATGCTACCTGAAATAAACCACACATAAAAGGACAAATAATATGATTTCCTTTGAAGTAGCTAGAATATGTAGATTCATAGAGACAGTAGAATAAATGTTACCAAGGATCGAGGAGCGGGGTAATAGGGAGTTCCTATTTAATGGGTACAGAATTTCATAGAAATGATGAAAACGTTCTGGAGATGGATGGTGGTAATGGTTGCAAAACAATGTGAATGTACTTAATGCCACTGAACCGTACACTTAAAAAACGGTTTAAATGGTGAATTTTATATTATGTGTATTTTACATTAATAAAAAATAGAAAAACAGAATGTGAAAGCCAAGATAAATAAGACAGTATTTGATCTGAAAGTGTGCACAATAGAGGTTGCTTATAGAACTTGGACAATCCAAAAGATGCATGACAAATGGTTTAAGGGGCAACAAAGGAGAGACGCTAGTCTCTGGAATAATTTAGGGGTTAGAAGAGACGAAAATCAGGAGACTGCAAGACTCATATAATGAAACAATGTGTTGAACATAGAATCATATTTCCTAAATGACAGATTGGATGACCAGGCTGCTCTTGGGAAGTTGCACAGAGAACTTGAGGGGCCTAAAAGTCAGTGCATTACCTAAAACTGAAGTGCGGAGCTAAGTATAGAAAACTCAGAAAGTGCAGGCAAAACATGGAGGAAGTGGAACATGGGAACAATACAGAAACAGGTCACCTGGCGATACCAGCATGGAGGTTCTGCAAAGCAAGCACTGTGGCGGCCACACCCATGGTGGACACAGAGCAGGTGCTTGTTGAATGAACTACTTCTGCCAAATCCACCTTTCTCACCCAGAGCTTGTACTACCTAGTTGTTTTCTCCACATACTGTCATTTGAGACACAGTGATTCACTTGGTTAAGTGTTCTGAGGGGGGGAACTACTTAATCTTAAGGGCTAAATCGAAGTTTCCTAAGTGAAAAAAGAGGTGAAAGCGTATGTCAGTGTGAACCTCAAAAATTTGAGATATCTCAGTTAATTTAGAAAGTTGATTTTGCCAAGGTTGAGGACGTGCACCCCTGACACGGCCTCAGGAGGTCCTGATGACATGTAACCAACGTGGTCAGAGCACAGCTTGGTTTTATACATTTCAGGGAGACATGAGATCTCAATGGACATAGAAGAACGTTGGTTCAGTGCAGAAAGGCAAGACAACTCAAAGCAAAAGCCAGAGGACTCACGGGAAGGGGCTTCCAGGTCCTAGGTCCATAAAGACAAATGGTTGCATTCTTTTCAGTTTCTGATTAGCCTCTCCAAAGGAGGCAATCAGATATGCATTTATCTCAATGAGTAGAGGGGTAATTTTGAATAGAATAGGAAGCAGGTTTGCCCTGAGTGGTTCCCAGCTTGACATTTTCCTTTAGCTTAATGATTTCGAGGGCCCAAGATATTTTCCTTTCACATCAGGGAAAGGAGATGGCATGAGGAAAGTCAGGAAGATATAGGCACATGAGGAATGTAGAGAAGCCACTGCACCTGGACCACTGTGTGTGTGAGTGTGTGTGTGTGTGTGTGTGTATGCACACTGGAGGTGGGGGTGAAACTTGAAATCTAGATTGTGAAGGGTTATTACCTTTTGCCTTTCACCTTCTGTAACCACCCAAGCCCTTTGTTGACTCAGAACACAACAACGTATTATCTATAAGTAGATTTGCTTTCTCATATCAAGTAATAAGTATGCACGCATTATTCACTGTGCTTTGAATGTTTGTTTTAAACAAATTTATTAGACTATGAGCAATCTTATATTTCTTAGTCTGTCCTGAATTTTGGGATGTTAGTAAATTGTGAGAACAGAAAAAAACCCACTGCATTCTTCAGCTTTAAAATGAGAATATTAATATTATTTCCTGGACTTTCGTGAGGATTAGCTAAAATAAATGCTGAACACTTTCATGGTTCCTGACATGCAGCTAATGTTCTATGCACGATAGTGATTAGCAATATTCTTATAAAACAAAATCACAGTGGAGCCCCTTTACCTGGCACAATCAAGACTAGTAGTGAGCCAATAAAATTCATTAAAGCAGGAATTAAAATAGTAGATACAAGTAAAAAATATTTTAAATGAAACATAAGTTTTGATCTATTTGCAAAACTTTTGATATATGATCAGAAATTTTTAGGGTGGGTGTCCTGACTGGAATTACAAATCACCTGCATTATATGAACCAAGCCCTTGATATTTCACTTTCCATCTCTTTAACCAAAGAATTTTAAAATCACTGAAAAAGCATTCTCAATGCAGAATCTACCTAGAGTTTTGTCACACTGAGTGTCATAAAATAATGCTTTATGTCTACTTAATTGGATGGCTTTTTTTTTTGCCTCCCTAGTACAGTTTTTTTCTATTGAGACTTAATAGTTTTTAATATATTTTTAAGAGTAACATAGGGGAAGAAAAATCTTTCTTTTCACAGTAGTGTTTTATTGGCCTTTAAAATATTTAACTAAAATGTAAAAAATAAATTTAGACAGTAAAAAGTAATTAACTAAATTATAGTACATTACATAAGTTGTAAACAGGTTGCATTTACAATGGTGTTAGTTTGGAAACTAACACCATTGATGCCCTACAGTTTCCAATTCAATGGAGTCAGTTGTTAAATGCAGCAAGGGGTGAATCTTGGCTGGCCATGAGCTTCCAGGACATGTTGGGGAGCAACGATCAGTATCACTCTGGGCCTGAGATTCAGACTGTGATCCTCCCACCAGCAAAGTCAGTGTCAGTGGGAAGCTTATTAGATCTGGGCCCTGTCTCAGCCCTGAGAAATTGCATCTTTATTTTCACAGAATCGCCAGGTGCGTTTCATGTACAATACAGTTTTAAAAGTTCCTCAAACTTTTAGCAGCAAGATTTATGACTGGTAAATCTTACAAAGCTTCCTTGGGGAGCTTTGTAAAATCTCTAGAGGCTGCACTCATGATCCATCATTTCAGAGTCTCTGGAGGTAGAAACTCTGCATATTAAAAAAAAAAAAAAATCAATCAACAAACCTCACCAGGTGATTACAACATGAGGCTAAGGTTAATTTGTTCTCAAACCTGAGGTAAGGCATGTCAGACTCCCCTGGAGAATCTGAGAGGCACAGCTTGCCAGGCCCACCTTCAGGGTTTCTGAGTCTGTAGGTCTAGAGTGGAGCCAGGTGATGCTCCTGCAGTTGGTCCGGAGACCTCTCTTTGAAAACCCGTGGTGTAGGAGGAAAGCACTCCCTTTAATCTCATGAGTTTTAACTAATGTTAGTAGCCTGCTTCAGTGGGGTTATTTTCAAATAGCTTCAGTTCTTTTCAGTTTCAAATGCTTTTGAAGTTAGGGTCATCTAACTTCATCTAATGCAGTTAGATTGAGACACGGACTTGCTGTCACCCAGGCTGGAATGCAGTGGTGCAATCATAGCTCACTGTAACCTCAAATTCCTGGGCTCAAGAAATCCTCTCACCTCAGCCTCATGAGTAGCTGGGACTATAAGCACACCACCATACCTGGCAAACTCTCTTTTATAGGAAATGGGGTTTCACTATGTTGCCCAGATTGGTCTCAAGCTCGTCTCATTAAGAGATTCTCCCATATTGGCCTCCCAAAGTGCTGAGATTACAGGAATGAACCACCAAGTCCAGCCTAGGTAGCAGTTCATTTTTTAAAAAGAGATACAATGGGAGAGAAAAAGGAAAAACATGTTGAACACAAACATGTTGAAGTTTGTATGTGTACAAAATATATCTTCATCCAATTGGTTTCATTTTCTGAGCTGTCACTCCTAACACTTTCTTCCTTCTTTGAAGCTTGTTAGCCCAATTTTTTGAAAAGTACAACTTTGTCCAATTTAAGTCCCCCACGTTTTTATGTGGTTGACATATTTTTGAATACAGACCCATTTTTTTTTCATGCTGTAGATGGTGTCAAATTCTGAAGGAGGCTAGAAGTAGCTGAAGTGCAAAATTGCATCGTTCAAAGTACTTGCACCACATTTTCCTGAAAATCTGCTGGATCTCAGGCTACATATTCACATCAACCATCTAAACAATTTTTCAAGGATGCTTTTTATTTTATAATCCTGCCAAACTTAACATATGGAAAGCCTTGTGAATATCTCTTTGGGTCTTGACTCTAGGAGATTTCCAGTAACATGAATTGTCTGGGAAATAAATGTTCTCTGATTTTCAGCTGAGTCTCAAATCTACGCAGCAACACAGTTTAAGAACAATCTAATGCATGCACAATTTCTGCTTATCATGAACTAATCCCATTTTACAGAAGAGAAAACCAAGTCACTGCAAGACTTTTAATCCTGTACTTCACACAGTTGTGTACCATGATCACTCAGAAATTTTACTTACTGGTTCAATATCTCTGGAAGTGAAATCAGCTTGGCTACATTTGTTGCACAGCAATAGGGTAAAACCCAACCAAAATGAGAGTAATCAAGCAGTGATTGAAAACAAGTGCTTCCTTTTCTGATCGTTAGAGAGCTGATTGTCAGTAGCTGACTGTCATACACCTGAATCCACACTGGTGGCTCTGCCCATAAGTCATGTGGTGTGTCTAGACACCATGTAGCATGACTAAAGGAATCCAAAGGAAAGAAATGTTGCTTAGTGCTTATTGATAGCAGCTTCTCCTCTCTGAGCAACACCATGACTAACAGAGGTCAATAACATCAGGCAAGACCAGGCTCTTTTCAGCCATTTCTACACCTCACTGTTCTTGGCAAAGCAGGTGAGCAGCCCAGAGGTAAGGAGAGAAATCAAAGATTTGCTTGGTCAGACACAAGAATTCCCAGTAGCTGACAGGCTTCGCAGAACCAGAGTCTGAAAGTGTGGAAAGTCTGCATAGGGGATAGGAACATCAGAACAATTACCCATGGACAGCAGGAATCCCTAAGGGACAGTCAGCCACCCTGCCTTATTTATTTAAATCAATAGATGATAGAAGTACTTGATATATTGAACAGAATTGTCTCAGGAGGAGAGGGAATCCTGAGAATCAGAACATCACAACTTCAGAGACCTTTCATTCTGGAAAAAAAAAAAGGTCCCCAGAAATCCATATTCCATCTGTAGGGTGACTTCCCTAGACTGAGACAGAGAGTGAGAGTCAGCAAGTGCAAGAGATTGATTTGAAATAAACATTGGGAAAGCCACAGAGAAGTCATGAGGATCATGTCATTGTCCTGAGTCTCTAAATTAATTATCAGGATCCTACAATCCCCTCCTTCTTCCCACTCAGCACCCAATTATCTACTCTGTTCTCTGGGATGTGACCTGCCTCTGTCTTGTGATTCTATTCTACATCAGCAGGAAGTAGCCAGGAGCTTTCATGGTAGTGAGGATATTTGTTCTTAGAATAAAAATATCCCCACAGTAGAGTAGTCAAGCCTACTATCCAACTCCCAGCAAACCCTGGACTGTTTGCAGGGACACTGGGTCTTTGAACTGCTTCTGCATGGGTGTTTTCTGGCTTTAGTGCCTGCATTTGTGTTCCTAGACTGCTTATCTGGCTGCCAAGCTTGCTGCTTTCCTATCCTTTCAAGTCATGCAGCTCCCTCCTCCACTGCCTGTTTCATCCTTCCCTTGCTGACATGTCCAGTAATGCAGTTCTGAACTACCCTCTAATTGGCCACCAAATACTTTTTCTTTCAACTTGGTCACTAGTTCTGGCTTTATAACTTGGCTCCCTGAGAACAGGGAGCAGCACGTAGTCTTGCATTTTATTGACTTTGCAGTCTACCTTCGTGGGTTCAAACCCACCTTTGCCACTTACCTGTTGAGTAAGCCTGGGCAGGTTAGATAATCCCTCTATTTTTCCATTTGCAAAAAAATGTAATGTTATAACCCACCATACAGAGTTATGATAAAGGTTAGGTGGTTAGTGTCTATAGAGGCTTTTCATTGAAAACACACAGCAAACACTACATAAATGACAACTGCATCGAAATTCCTTCTTGGAATTTTACTCTGCCTTTCTTTTATCCCAGAATTACATTCTCATTTTTTATTCTCATTTCACGATCTTCTGCTACTTGTGGCAATTATAGTTCAAGCCCATTTTCTGAAGCTTTCAGTTCAAGGAAATTTCCAATATACTTAGTCAAGCACTTTTCCCCTGGAATTTTAAGACCTTGTTAAGAGAACATTCTTTTATTGCACTCTAAGCATATTACACCAAGCTCTTCAAAATACTACTTTTGGAAAGCTATTTAGAGTCAAGACCCAGATAGGCTATTCAAGTCAGCCATGCCTCTAACACTGATAATGTCAGAAGACTGAATTTGTCCACAGGTAGCTAAAGTTTATTCAACCCCAAAACTTTAATCAGTGCCATGTAACATTTTAAAAGGAAACTTTGAACTGATTAGGAATTCTTAAAGAGAAAGCAAACTCTAGCTCATTCAAGGGATGGAGCCAGGTCAGTTGGATGATCTCTCTATATCCTATAAATCATATAATATCCAGATACTGGATGGCTCAGTGGGTTTGAGTTATGGAGGCCTTCATCTCAAGGTCATTAGTCTGAAGTCAGCCCACTTTGAGGGGAAGCCTGTAAAATCAGCCCTCCTTGTGAGCCAAAAACGTATTTTCGGTAATCGGTGGTTATGTGAGTCTAAAGGATCGTGAAAACTATATCCATTCATTTGACACAAGGCTAATACAAATTACCCTGAGTGTCCATGTTCATCTATTCCATAAATAGAAGAATTTCCATGATGGGGGAAAAAAGACGAGAAAAAAACGATAAAAAGAAATTTTAAAAATTTGAGAAAGAAAATTTTAAAAAGGGGTACACTTTATGTTCAACTCTAGTTAGAACATGTGCATATAGCACTCTTCCGTAAAATTGAATGAATGGACTTGGGCTATGACCACGGAGAAAGAGAAAACTGACCCTAGGAGTTTCATCTGGGGAAGCCGGACTCTTATCTGGTAGACCAGTCCTTCTACCCCCAACCCTGCCTCTGGGACACAGACCAGGCAAACTCATGTCTACTGTTGTACAATGGCAGCACTACATCAGAGAATCCCTTCCAGCTTTGAAACACTATGAGGCTGGTTAGCATAAATAAATGTAGAATGGAAGCATGTTACCTGTATTACAAGTAGATATGTATCAATAAATAAATTAGAAATCTGCCATTAATAATGAAATCAGCCTTGCCACATTAGGAAAGCCAATCAGTTGTTTAGTAAGAATGTATTTGGTACTCATTGTATGTTAAGCATTATTTGAATTTTGGGAAGTCAGTACTGTCTTCACATGTAATCAGAATCTCTACCTAAATTCTTACAAGAATTGCCTCTATTGCTAACTTGATACTTGCAGTATATTGCTCTGGGCTATTTTTATGTTGTTACCTTTTATGTGTAGTTACCTTGTCTTTCTTACTAAACTGTAGGCTGTTGATCGATTTAGCTAAGCAGAATAAGCAAACCTTAAATTCTGCCAATAACCTGTCACTTCTCCTTGCCTAACAGAATCATCAAAGCAAAGTTTTCAAATTTAAGATGACTCATGAATAAATTCTAATGGATTTTGTGTTCTGTCTATTTACAGAACACCACACCTAAACTTGGTTTTTGTGTTATGAATATCACCTTTCGAAAATGATTTAGAATGGTCCTAAAAGAACTTTCTACCTTGTCAGGGACTTATTGTTCCTTCACACTTTCTAATGGTTACACTTCTACAATATTTATCATGCAAATAAAGCAATGGATCGGCCATGCAATTAAATACTAAGATGACTTGAAATATAAGCAGCAGACAATCAGATGGCCTTTTCCTCTGGTTGCTTGAAAGATTCCCATCGATCCTCCGTGCTATCCAGAGAGGAGAGAATTAAGTTGGAGAGGGTCACTGATAGTGGCAGTTAGTAAAAATACAAATGAAATCAAACAACACTGATAGAGGGAAACATGGGTATGCTGGTGATAAACCTGGGCAGATTGTTCGATATCTATGTCCAGCTACAAAGGTTAATAGTTACATTACCACCATAAGAAATCATACCTTGACAGCAAAACCTCAGAGGGCTAACACTAAAAAAATTCAAACAGCAGCTGTTATTGCCTAAATGACTAAAAGCCCTTAATAAAAATATCAGATAATCCAAACCCAATTAATTCAGAGCTCATTTTTCTGGTCTCTTGCATTTCAAATTAACAAAGTTTTTACTCTACCTGACTGGTAAATGTTTCCTATCACATTCTATTTGCATCCAATTATTTCTTGAGGCAACAGATTTCAGTGGTCTATGGAGCATGGGTTATTACAGGCTTTCTCCACAGGTGAAGATATCAAAATTGTCAGACCTCACCTGCATTAAGGGTCCATGGTATCGGTGTCACATGGTTATCACATTTCACTGCAAAAGACAGATAATTACCTTCTAATAAGAGACAATAAGCTTGTGACATGTGGATATACCAGTATATGTGTGTGGAACACTAATTAATCCCATTTGTATTATTTGCTAGGTTTTATAGGCACAGTAAGCTAGGTTTTGCAGAAGGTTCACAATAACTTCTGCCCTCAAGATCCCAGAAATGTGTGTGTGTATGTATATGTGTGTGTGTGTGTGTCTGTGTTCGGGGTAAGGAAAACAACAATAACCCATACACCAATACTTGGAATTACATAGTGAAAATTCTATCGCATCATTATGGAAGGCAAGGGTTTTCTTATTCTTCATTACCTGCGCTGATATCTATAACAATTCCGTGAACATAACAGCAAAACCATAAACATTTGTTAGGGAAACAAAAACATGAATGAAATTTTAAAATGCTAATTAAAAGCTAAATATAAAGAAGGCTGTGAGGATAAAGAACAGATATATTGCTGCGGGTGAAAATATTCAGAAAAACTCTAGGAGGGAAGAAGAACTTGAACTGGTTCATGAGACATAAATTGATCTTGGGAAATTGAGATATACTCCACATAATTCAGCACAAGATTCTTATTACCTATTAGACACTGCGTTAAACACTTTTAAAAATTCAAATATGAATTATGCCAGGCTCTTGTTCTCTGTCACCTTATAATTTAGAACAGGGCATACAACATAAATAATAAAACATGTTAGAAGTGCTATAATAGAGATAACATACAGTATAATGAGAAGTCAGGAGAAGACTTCTTGGAGGCTGTGTTGGAGGAAACTATTCAATTGAGTTTTAGTGGATTAACAGTAACCAAAAATTTAATAAAAGGAAAAATGGATGGGAAAAAACCACTCTGGGCAAGAAGAGAAGGAAGAACTGCTTTGTGTTAGAAGCAAGAAATTCCAAATTTTAATGTGAATAATGTGCCAAGTAGATTAAATTTTAAATGTGTTTAACAGCACAATCTTTTTATTACTCACTTATTCATCCAATAGACATTATTGAGCACTTGTTATATGTCATGTACTGCTCTAGGCATCAGGGATGCAGGCAGACTAGTTTCTGGAGGAAAGACAAATAACAATCAGCAAGCATCATCAGCAAGATGATGTCAGATAATCAGGAGTTTAAAAAAAAATGTAAGAGGGTAAATTGTCTTCCACTCCATCCCTCTTTCTGAAGTTGTTTGAAATTACTGTTCTAGAGCCTCAAGTTTGCAGAGAGGAATCATGAGACATAGGCTTGAAAGATGGGATGTGCCCTAAGTGTGAAGACTCCAAAATATCACATTAAGTATTTTGCATGGCTCATGGGGAGTCATTCATGAGCAAGAAAGTGGAAATAACCACAGCTGTATTTTACTATTGTGTTCCTCAATCCCTGTGGTTCAGGGCTTGGTCTGACCAGTGAACTGTGTGTTACGGGTTCACAATGTGACTTTGCCCTGACATCTAAGTGAGTGAGCAATGAACTTGTCTCATTAAACGGGGTGTAGAGCTGTTTGGTTGTTGTCAAACTCAAGCATTGAGTTACATATTGTGTCAGTTGCATACAAGTCAAGCATAGTAGAGCCATAAATCAGTTCATGATGCATTAGACATTCAACAAGAAAGCAAACTACAAAATGATCCTTTGCCACAGAGAGTTTGAGGAGCACTGCTTTATAATAAGGACTAGTGTTTATTATGTATTATGTGTGAAAAACTATTATAAGTGCTTTCCATGGATTATCTCATTCCATCCTTCCTGTAAACCTATTAGGTAGAAACTATTATCCCTGTTTTACAAGCGTGGCACACTTAAATCACCCAGGATCACATGGCTGGGAAAACTCAGAGCCAGAATTGGAATTGAGCCTCCATGCTTCACCCTTATCCTCCACTGTCTTTGTGTGTGTCTCTGTCTCACGCTAGCCTGAGTTCCTTGAAGTAAAGGCACATTATTTTTTCATCTTTGATCACTTAGCCCTGGGGATACAATACAGGTTTAGGAAATGTTGGTTGAATCATTCAGAAAGAATAATTTGGAAAAATTTCATGGGATAGAATGGGAAGGAAATTCTGGAAAAGAGAAAAACACACTTTAAAAAGTAGTAAATACAAAGGTGGCACTGATAGAAATCAGGAGGGAGAAGGCTTATGAGAAACAGCACCAAGAGAGAATACACAGGATTTGGTAATAGGTTGGATGCAGATGTCAAGGAAACAGGAGTCAATGATGATACATTGTGGGGAGCTGAGTGATGGGTCAGAGTGACCCAATAAAAGGGAAGACTGAGAGATGTCCCTGGGACATCTAAGAGAAGTCATTCAGCTGAGAGTATACAATACACAAAGTGTAGTGCTTTATGTCGTATGCACCGATTTAAATTGTGTAAAGACCTTCTATAATGGCACCAGGATTTCCTAAGGGGCTTGACAATATGGAATGAAGAGAAGCACTAGGGGGATAGTCCATAAAACTGAGAAAATATCATCAATCAGTCATATTACAGAAGTGGGTTTAGGGTGGAAAAGATGTCTATTTTAAGGGTGGGGCTAAACCCTCCCAATCCGTTGCTTGACTTCACCACCCTGTACCAGGGTTGGGACGGTGAAGTCCTTCCAGAGGAGCTACTGGTTACTTACACACATCAGCATCCATGAACTGTTATTTTTAAGTGAAGAAACTATTTTTGTTTCCAAAGCTCATGGTTGTTCTCAGAGAGTTTGTGCCTGCCTGAATATTCTTGGCTCTTCCTAGCTAAGAATGAGTCTACAGCAGGTTAAGGGCCCAGAGTGGATGATTTCCCAATACGCAATATACAATGTCCATGTCAAAGATATATCTTATCTATAAAATGAACAGTCATTTAATTATGCCATGGCTTATGAAAGAACTATGTGGGACTTATTCAGCTTTCTACTCAGTTATACCTGTAATTAGGATGACTCCTGCATTTTCTAAAATTAATCTATTATCCTACTTCATAGTATTTAACCTGCTGATCTTTTTTATTCATTTAAAGTCCCCTTAAATTGAGCAGAATCTCATTTTCCTTCACAGGACAGTTGACGTGGCTCTTTTTCTCTTTACTGTATCATAAATCTTGGCAAGAATGCTCAATGGAAAGGAACAGTCCATGGAAGGAACCTTGGCTCAGAGACCCTAGGGAAGTTGAAACCAGCTGACAGAAGCCTGCCCTGCATCTCCAGGGAAATTTAGCTCACTCTTCTAAAGCTTGAAGAGGTTAGAAGAAAATACTTTGTAAGTTAAGAGAACCCTTTATTTTTAGGGTAAATTTTATCTATGAGAACAAGACATTTTAAAAGCTGGAAGGGTCAGTGTAAGAAAAACTACAGTGGCCCCTATATCTAGACAGTCACAAAGAATCTATGTACTTAATTAGCTGGTGTGCTGGGGCTAGAGCAAGATAGCTTAGAAAGGCAATCCCTGAAGGTCAAATTTGGCCAGGGGTGATATTGAATTATAGCCACTGTTTGCTATTTTACCAGGAATCAGGAAAACTAAAATTATGGCTCTTCTGTTATTAGGGGCTGAATGCTTACATCCCTTCAAATTCATCTGTTGAAGCACTAACCCCCAGTGTGATGGTATTAAGAGATGAGGCTTTTGGGTGGGGCCCCCATGATGGAATTAATGATTTCATAAGAAAACGAAAAGATAATCCTCTCTCTCCTTCTCTCCCTCTCTTCCTCCTTGCACATGCAACAGGGAGGGGGCCATGTAAGTATGCCATGAGAAGACAGCTGTCTTCAGACCAAGAAGTGGGCCCTCACCAAGAACCAAATCTGCCTGAGCCTTGATCTTGGATGTCCCAGCCTCCAGAACTGTGAGAAGTAAATGTCTGTTGTTTAAGCCACACAGTCTGTGGTATTTTGTTATAGCAGTCCAAGCTGACTAAGACATATGTTAACTTCTGTGAGTTTAGGGGGCTCACTTCACCCTTGGTCTCAGTCTACTAATCTGTTATTAAGGGATTTTTTTTTTCATGAAACTCTGGAATCCCTTTCATTTATAATGTTCTCTAATCAGTCACCCTCAGCTCCCTCCACCCAGACCAGACAAACTTCAGGTTAGTTTGTGGGAGGGTGCTAGAGGTAGGGGAGCAGGGAGAAAAAGACAAGGATTTGTCTTCATTCCATGGCACAGGTGTCTTCCATTATCTTCTTTCCTACTATTAAGCCTCAAGAGCAAGCAGAACCACATTACGTTTTGAGGAAGCTTTTTCAAGGCCAAACAATGGGTAACATTTGAACAAGGAAAAAAAATAGAAGAGATAGCGTGAGGGTGAGTTTCCTTTCAAATTAAAAATAAAATAATAGAGGAGATTGCAAAGAAAAAAGAGAAAAAATTAATTTGAAATTCACAGAGAATGATTTCTGAAGGATAACAGCTAACATATAATTTTCTGTAAAGACTTTATCCAAAATACACATTTATTTAGGCATTTAATAAATATTTGTTGAGCACCTAGAATATGAGGGGCATAATTCTAGACACTAGATATATTATTTCATATATATGCTTATGAAACTCACATAACAAAAACCAAACATCTGATTTTCTATTCACTTATAAAAACAGTTTTTTTCACATTCCTTGCATCTTGAGATGAATGTGTTTAGTATGAGGCATCTAGTGAATTTAGCATAGACGTAATACCCAATGGGTAACACCTGATATAAAATGAAAGCCCAGGAAAGTATGGGGCAGTTGCACTCTTCAAAAAACTAATATTTTTAATAGATCAAGAAGGCATCCAACATCTTATCAGGAGAGTCATTCTTGGTGTCTGCCATAACAACCCTCAGACTACGGGAATCAAGCTGCAGAGAAAAGTACCAAGTAGGGCATTTCTATTCCATTCAGTTCAGCAAATATTTTAGAACACCTTTTCGGGTGTTATGAGTATGAGAAGGCTACAAAAATTAGAGGGACAGCGAGAACCTTACAGATGAGCAGGAAAAGGTACATTTATAAATAATTACTCTTGGCAAAATATGCCAAATTCTACAAGAGATGCATATATAAAGTACTATGGGAGAAAAATCAACAAAAATCTTATTTGGTTAAGGATGAACATCATGAAGTAAGTAACATCTGCACTAAGTTTTGCAGAATTTTTAGAATATCGAAGGGCAACAATTCCCAATGTTTTTGGGGAACAAAAAAAAAAAAAAAAAAACCAAGTTGATAACAGGATTTGGTGGACATTTATTTAGCATTTCCATTAGTAAGAAATTGGGTAGGATTTTCTTTAAATCTCACAACATCCTCTTACAAAAGCTATATCATCAACTCTGTATCAGTCAGGATCTAGCCAGGGAAACACACTGCTTCCAATATTTATAAACAACAACATGTAAAGTAGGAAATGAGACCAGCACAAATATTACCCAAAGCAGAAATGTAATGGGGACAAAATGGGAGAGGCGGGCTTAGAGGATCTGGGAGCCAGGGTCACATCTTCTAGGGTAACTAAATCACAGAAGAGGCTCAGCTACTCTAGAGATAGCCCCTTAGAAAGGGACAGGAAGAGAAGTCTCCTTACTTCTCCTTTCCACACATGCTCCTGTCTCCTGCCAGTGCCTCCTGGAAGCCAATTGCAGTTAGAAGTCAGCTGACTGGACTACCTGGGAATTTGCCACCTGTGGGATCGGAGGTGGTCCTCTACAAGGTGAAGCAGAGATGGGGAAGGTCAGAAACGTGCCTGTGGAGAAAGAGCACAAGTCAGGGTTGACATGGACTCTCTTTATAGATAAAAAAAAACATCAAGTGCAGGAAAACAGAGGTGACCTGAACCATATTACTCAGCAAATGGCACAGCTAACATTTGGACCCAACACTGACTGTCCTTCTAATCTTTTCGAAATGTCACAGTTGCCAGTTTCATGAATGAAGAGACCACTCATCTGTAGCAGACAGGTTTCGTTGGTGAACGAATTCAAGGCCATTCCAAGGAATCGGAATTCACTTGTATTGCTCAGAAACTTGACAGAGGAATGGAAGCCATGAGTGGTGGAACAAGAACATCATCATTCGTGAAAACTCTAGTGAATGTTAGTGAAGGGGGAAGGAAACTCATTCCACTCCATAGGCCCTCACATTCCCATCACACGCTTTCCTGTTGTTGTTCACTGGACAAAACAAGAAGAATCTAGGTAAAAATGCTCAAAAAGAGAGACAGGCAAGCCCCCTTGGGAGGGGATAGTAGAAAACGTCAGTGGGACCAAAACAGTATCCATCATCTCTCTATCCAGATACAATTAAGACTGGGCTACTTGATGCTGTTACACACCTTGGCTAAATCTTTAAGGCCTTCTTCCCCTCCTGGGCAAATAATGACAACAGTGGTTTATACATTAGCAACACTTCGCTTGCTGAGACCTGAGCTTGGCCTGCAGATTCTCTAAACATTATTTTAGCAGAGGCCAGAGGTGAAGAGAGGGAGCCTAATTTGCAGGTGAAGACTACCAGGCACTGAGAGGTTAAATGACTTGCCCTGGGGTCCCACAGAGACCAGAGAAGAGGGAAACAAGAAGAGGGATTCAAATTTCTCCTGCTTTGGGCTCTCTTCAGCCACTTTAGAAGACCTTATAACAGGAAAAACAGCACTCCCATGGAGAGCCTCAGCAGCCCCTCATTACAGCCTGGAGATCGATGCTTATTAGCACTTCTCTGGGAGCACCTGCCCAGCACTAAGCAGGCAGGCTGGAGAAGTGCCCTGATCCTTACTAACCCTTTCATCATTGGGTTTCACTTGATTTTCCACTTTCCCTTCTATAGATAATAGAATGTTCGAGTTAAGAAAACCTTAAGTATTGTCTGCTTAAATAATAAGCAGAGAGAGACCCTCTAAAAGAAATTTATTTGGGAATAGAGCATTGCAATGAAAATAACACATGCCACAGTAAACTATGTGTACATTCAGGGAGATTTAAAAAAATGCAAAGGTTTCTAAAGGAAAACTGAGGATGATTACATAATTGTTTTGAAATAATTATGTTTTGCTACAAAGATCAATAATAACAGTAACACCAGTCCAAGTTTAGACAGGCAAGTGCTGGGTAGATGTCGTCACAGATATACTTTTTTTGTATAAGATTGCAATGGACTTTGTGCGAAAAGTTGTGCTTTTTATAGAGTATTTTGTAATTGTTTCCATTATCAAGTATACAAGCCTGAGAAGCCTCTCTTCATGGCTTTGACTGGTTGTATTTGTCAAGGTTTTCTCCACATTAGTGACTCTATTTTGATTCTGTCAACTTCTGCAGCATCAGACTCCCCTACAGAGGAGAAAAAGCCATGGACCAGTGAAAGGATTGCTGGAGATCATATGACTAATTAGTAGATTGTTGTTTATTCTCTTTGCCTGGAACACATCCAGGACAGATTAAGAAATGGCTCTGGGTGGGGTGGAAGGGGCATTCTGAATTGTAGCATTTGATGATTTCCATAGTAAACTCCCTAAAGGACAATTCAACCAAGGAGAGGTCAACCTGCTCACAAAATCCCTGGACATTTAAAAACTGGTTCTCATGAGCCAGTAAGAGCTAACTCCAACATGCCACCAATTACCATTCTCCAAAGCCCCCAATCTCATTTTCTGTAGATCTAAACTCATAGCCTTTCTCAAGGTCCAGCTTAAATGTCAAGCATGGTGTCTGGTTGGCCCTCACCAAGTATCTGTTCAAGAAATCAAATGCATGAAATGCCACTAGTTCAAAGGAACCCTGCCCATTCTTCACTGTTCTCTTTGATGGCAAGAATTAAGTTTTCCTTTCCATGACCTTAAAGCATATTTCTTTTGTGGAATTATTTTCTACTATTTTATAGTCTACATTATTCAACATTTACTCAACACTTACATATTTGGAACATGTTTCATCTCCCAAGCCAGATACTAAACTCCTTGAGGGTAGGAATCACAAATTACTCATCTTTGTATCCCTGAAGGATTTTTGGATATGCCTTGCACAAAATCCACATACAATAAAAATTGAGGGAATGAATTCTGATGAATCAAGAATTGCCCTGGGCTGCTTATGGATTTCAAGTAACTCAATGCTTCTCTGCCAAAACTGGGAAACCTTGAAATGTTAATGACTTAGGCTATGATATATCCACAGGAGAAATGAATGCAAATTCCCTTTCTTGGTGAAATTGCACCGCTTTACCAGAGGAAGGTAGCAGAAGGTGCTTTTCTCTTATTAAGGACAAGCAGCCCTTGGGAGTTACTGTACAGTGCAAGGGACTTGTGTGGCTGCTATACTCCTGCTCTGGTGTCTGCTATATTTCTTTCTTTGTCTTTTTTAAGCCCTCCCCACCTTGGTTACTCCCCACTCTGAGTCTGATGACCAGATGGTATCATAATAAGAGCAGGCAACAGTTTATAGCAGACGTCAGCCAAAACATGGGTTCTAATGCTTCTGGCCCAGGAAGTCAGATCAGGGCTCTGGCTGGAATAGACTGGTGAAAATTTAAGGTTTTCTAAGCAAATAGTAAGATACTATAAAAACACTTTTGCACTAACATTTTCAAAATTAGTGTGTCCAATATGAAGTATATTCGTTAATGTTTTGGACATGATTTTTACATAAGGAGAATTAACAAATAATGATGTGATGTTTCCAAAAATGTTAAATATTAAGTGATTATAAGTGAAGTATTGTCTGCAGAAAGGCAAACCAGTAGACTACGATTGATATCAAAAGGTTTCTGCTGGCACAGTTTGATCTCTGAATCTTCAAGTAAATTATTTTTATGTTTAAAATAGAACCTATTAGGGCTGTATTCATTCTTCTTGTTTTTGATTAACCTCTATAGGAATTTTTTCCTTAGAAAATTCTTTTTTTAAAGTAATGGTATACAGATGTTTTACTTATTTTTTAACATTGTTTCTCTTTATATCATATAGTGTAATATAAAGTCTCCATTTAATCTCTGTAGTTTATCTTATTTCAAATTCTATAGAAGCAGCACTTCAGGGTGTTGGAAATATTCTGCCATGGAATTCCTTATGTCTACATACTTTCCCATTTAAGAATATGTCATCAAACTGCACTTGCTGCATCTTTGACAGTAGGTGTTCCATTTTTAATCTATCACTTGTTATTTCGCAGAGTCATATCAACACTAAACGCAAGGCTGTGATATGGAAACAGAAGGTGTTTGAACATTTGAAACCTTTGGTGGGATTGATAATGGTGCTGACATCAATGCTATATGGGTGAGAAAAAGCAGAGAGTACATGCAGAGACTCGGAGGTGCAAAAGACAATTTTTTAAAATGTGTCTGTATGTATCTATCAAACCCATGGCTTTGATGAGAGCATTCATAAGAGCAATAATAGCAAATAATGCTTGGATGCCTCTTACATTCAAGGGACATACACATATGTTGAAAGACTTAAAGTGAGTTTGATTTCTGGGTTACTCAAATTGGTTAAATGTGTTAAGTGAAATGATGCTGATATTATCCCTTGTCAATGTTCTGAATGCTGGATAATATTATCTTGTTTTTGAAACATAAATGGGATAATGTGAACTGATGCTGAGGGAGAGTTATGGCTGACAATACTGCCTGGGTTTGTGGCAGTTTTGAAGCAGAGTTCACCAGTGAGCACTGCATGTGTCTCAGAGATGGGAGGTTGTTCTAATGACTGTAACATCTACAAGAATGCTATTTGTGGCAAGTCTGAGACTTGGACTTGGATATTTTTGTGTAGTTAATATTAAAAATTCTTCAACAAAATTTTAATTTCTTTTTTAAAAAAGAAATAATTTAATTGGTCTCACTTTCGTTTTATATTAGAAGGTGATATGATTTGGATCTGTGTCTCCACCCTAATCTCATGTCAAATTGAATTGTAATCTCCAATGTCGGAGGTGGACCTAGTGGGAGGTAATTGGATCATGGGGACAGTTTCTCACAGATTAACACCATCCCCCTTGGTGTTGTCATGGTGAGAGTGAGTTATCTTGAGATCTAGTTGTTCAATAGTATGTAACATCTCCCCACCCCATCTCTTTCTCCTGCTCTGACCATTTAAGACCTCCCTGCTTCTCCTTTGCCTTCAGACGCGATTGAAAGTTTCCTGAGGCCACCCCAGCCAAGATTCCCACACAGCCTGTGGAACTGAGAGCCAATTAAACCTCTTTTCTTAATAAATTACCCAGTCTCAGGCATATAGCAGTGCAAGAACAGACTAATACAGAACCTGAGATTCAGGGAAGTTACCCAATGTAGCTCAATGGTAAATAGCAGAAATAGGACAACTCAAGTCACTAAGGAACTCCATATTAGCAGTCCCCTGAACTCTCTCCTTTCTATTATTTATATACAGGATGTCTGTTATATTTTTTCTGCTTCCTCTTCAGTCTCCCCAACTTCTTTACTTTGAGGACATCCCCTCATGGCTCCATGTGCTTCTGTTGAGTCTGCCAATTAAGGAGTCTTGCTTAGTTGAAAGCCACAGTGAAGGCACATAGCATGGGCTGGCTAATCAAAATGCCCCATCACCCTGGGCATGGCAACTGGACCTTAAATGGGCATATAGCCCAATGGGACTAACTAGTTATTTGAAAAAGATTGATATTAATAATGAAGGAGAGAGTATACTTTATTGCTGTGGTTTGAATGTTTGTCTCCTCCAAAACTCAAGTTGAAAAATTGCCATTATAACAGTATTAGAGGTAAGACCTTTAAGAGGTGATTAGGCCATGAAAGCTCCACCCTCATGGGTGGGAGTGGTTACAATCATATAAGAGTAAGTTTAGGCTCCTCTTGCCCTCCCTCTCGTTCTCTTGACTTCCACTATGTGATAACACAGCACGAGGCCCCCACTAGAGGCTGGCACCTTGACATTGAGCTTCCTAGCCTCCAGAACTGTGAACTAATAAATTTCTGTTCACTATAAATTATCCAGTATCAGGCATTTATTCTATTATAGCAGCACAAAACAGACTAAAATACTTATCTTCTGAAATTGTTTCCTGTAACTACTATATAACCTAGAACTTCCAGGCACCATTTTTCTACTCTGAAGAGATCCTGCAGAGTATGAAGACAATACAAAGAAAATAAAAACCGAGAGAAGATTTAAGGAATCTGAAGATATTGGTTGAGCCTCTGCAACAATTACATCTAAATCTGATAAAGTCTTAAACTGCTAGGTTATTGAAGCTAAAAATGTTCCTGCATTGCTCAAACTAGTTTGCTACTTTCTACCAAATTATTTCAATTTTTATATCACCTCTGCATTGAACATCTCTTGTGCCCCACTTCATATCTTCTGTGCCAAGGCTTTATGTGGCTGTGCCCACCAGTTCCAGGCAGGTAAAAACTGAAAGCATCTGAAGAGCATTGCCTCAATTACACTATGGATCTATCACCTTCTGTCCCGAGATTCTCTAACTCTCACAGAGCATTTGGGAACAACAATGCATGAATCTAGAGATACATGGAGTTCCATCCCATGGGGCAAATCTTGAGCAATGGAGGACTGGAGCTGGTGGGTAAATACTTCCCCACTGCCAACCCTCAAGCAGTCAATTCAGAGGCATATTCTTCAAAATTCCTCAGAAGCCTTAGAGAAGTCTAGCTCCAGCTGCCTACTGAGGGACAGCTAGATAGTGTCCCCCATGTTTGTTCTACTCTGTCCATAGCATTACTTCCCAAAGTAAACTACCTTGGTTCAGGCTGTGCTTCAGAACCTTCTTAGAGAAACACAGACCATTCAACCCTTGTGATATTGAATAGGTTTCATCATCCCCTTCGTGGGACTCTTCTTTTCACTTTTGGAATATTATTATTTTCTAGTTTTACTTATACCTTTCTGGCTGCTCCTTTTGCATTTCATTCATAGGCTTCTCTTTCTCCATTTGCCCTTTAAATGCCAGCGTTGTCCAGGACCCCGTGCTCAGTCACCTGCACTCTAGAGCTCATCCATACCGATGGCTTTACCAGCCACTCACAACCATCCCTACATCTCCATCCCCAGTGTAGGACCATATGAATGAGTAAGTAAATGTGTCTCCTAATTCTCAGAAGAAAGAACAAATCAGACTATGTCCTATTTATGTTTTGCATTAATTTGGTGCTCACCACTGAATTAGTAATGGAAATGCTGGCCAGTTAGATGAATGTGTGTCATTAATCTTGTTTACTTGACCCAATATACCTTAAGGTGACCATATACTGCACAATTGCATACATTTCTGAAGAGATTTGAGAGCCCACTCCATTCTCCTCTACAAATATCAATTTAATTTTAGAAAGTTGAGAATATTTATAGTGCCCTCTAGGAATTGTAAAAGGACAAAGACTTTTAACCATCATTCTTAGTGGTAATTGCACTTGTATTTCCTTGGTGAAGGAAGTTGGGAATTTGAGAGAGGGGAAGAACTTGTGTTGAAATTTTTGTGGATGTACTTGTTAGCACCACTTTCTTAACCCCTGTTGTCTCTCTGAGTCACTGCGCAGGTGTAAGTTTTAGTTCTTGATCAATTTTCAAAGCCCCTAGATGCTGGAGTCCTGGAATTCCTGCAAGTTATATACAACATAATAGAAATTAAGTCCAAAATTCTGAACACTGGAAAGAGAATTATGAATGCCTAGGAGAGCTTATTTGAGTCCACAGCTTAGTTCTTTTCAGTAACCTATCAATATAGAGCCCTGCCCACTAACTCTGTTCTCCCCAGCTCAACACCCCTTCAGACCCCCAGGATCTTTGCCTCAGGGAAGAAAATGAACTGGAGACCAACTGAGCAGCCAGTGCCTCAGACACTGGTAAAGTGTGTGTTTCTGCATCCCTCCAACAGTTCTTTTTTTCCTGTTTCCGAAATGCTAGTTCCTGAACTCGATCACATTATAACCAATTGCCGTCTGCATAATGCAAATCCAAACCATGTTCTCTAATTAATCTGTTGTATTCTATCCAATTTGCATTATAAATTGTAGGTGCAATGCCTATAATTGCCTTTCTTCATTGGTAGGCTTAATAGAAACCTGCTTTAGACAAAAGATGCCCTGAGTAAGAAGAAGCAGTCACACACTTCCAGTCACATTCTTTGGACTGCCTCTCCTCTGGTTGTTTAGAAGTTAACAGATTCCTGGGTCCTACGTTAAACCCTCTCTAGCCAAATGTCTGTCTTCTCAGTACTGAGCAAGTAAGTGCAAAGCAGTGGGGAGTCTATGGGAACTGAGTACACTTGGATGCTCCAACTTGCCTTCCTGGTGCCTGGAATTGAATTTGGAGATAGAATATGATTCTGGCTCATAATAAAGCATGCATTTGACTGACGTAGATCTCACAGAAGCATCGGGTGAACAAGAAACAGGTGATCTCAAATGGTTTTATTTTGGGTTTCATTTTACACAGCACATATCTAAAGACTACTGTGTACTCTGTTTTATCGCCTAAAAGTGGGATCCATGATATTTTTGTCTAGGGTAGCTTGGTTCTTTCCTTCTAAGACAAAACCACCAGAATGAATAAAGGGGACCAGTGAACAGTTCTACAATTTTCATTTCTGTGATCATCAAGGTAATTCTCACCAACTGTCAAGCACAGGTCAGTTACTCAGATATAATAGACACTCTCCCTTCTCCCTGTCTTTGCAGTCCTCTCATACAGGACCCAGGCTGCTCTCATCAGCCCAACCAGGGCCACTTTCCCAAGATCCGATGGATGTTGTCTAATGTTGAGGGCTCTTAAATCCACCTAACAGAACTGGCAAGGGAGTTTTGCACGTGAACATGCTAGACCGTGCCACCTGTCTCTGCCTGTTGCCTCCTAGAATTACAGTCCCACTCAGGTCTTCTTTGGGTAACAGCAATCACCCCCATTCGTTCACTGTGATGTTGTCTCCAGCCATAACCATCATTTTCTCTTTTCTGCATGCAAGCTTCCCAGATCACCTTTTCCGAGTGATCAAGTTGTGCTGCTATCTTGCTCCAAAGACTCCTTTAAAGACGATTTTTACAATTTTTTTGAACTTATACTTTTGAAGTCCTGGTAGTTCAACTTGAGGAGAAATAATTTAGAAAGCAGTGATTACAAGTGTAATTGCAAATATAAGTGGACCTTCCAGGGAGGGTTTCAAACAGTGAGGCAAGAACAGAGTTGGGAAGAGAACTGAAGCACAAAGCAATTGTCTCTGCCAAAATTCTGCAGGCTGGAAGTCCTTACGCTTGCAACCATTCAACAGTCAGTAAAGGAACAAATTTTTTTTGTCTATGATTTTTAAAGGATAATCCTTGGTACAAGGAATAGAATGAACAAGACACAGCCCCTTCCTTTAAAGACCTTATAGATGAGTCAGACAATCTCTAGAAATAAAGATCAGGCTAATGGGAAACCTGTTGCTTGTAAGAAACCTGAATAGAAAATATTAAGGCAGTGGAGGAACTGATATGTGGAGGAGGTAAGTAAGAGGCAGAATTTCAACCGTGCCGCAACCCTCATTGAGTTCTGGTGACACAAATGCCTCTCATCCCAATTACTATGTCACAGACACCTCTGCTTTTCAAACTAGAAATGGAGGAGCCCTCTCAGGGGAACAGACAGCAATGTGCAAAGGGTATTTGAAGCCAAGGAATATCTTCCTGTAGCATCTGTTTTATGCAAAGATTTTAGGCAGAAATGTGTACATTTACAGGCATTACTGAGTAGGAGGCAAATTCTCTTATATTTTAAAACAAAAGATAAACCCTGACAGAAATATTGTGCTTGTTTTCAGAAGATTGTCTGAGACTTTGCTATGAAGCTACAAGTTACTGTCATCTGCCCTTATAAGTCTAGCAGTTAGAAGGTTTGGGGAGCACTCTGCAGAAAAGCTCCACCAAATGACTACATAGACAGGCAGCCAGTTTTCTTGCCTACCTCTAAAGAAGTATCTGGTTCTTGGAGAAAGACCTGAAAGCCAGAAATTTCAAGTTCAGACTTATATGGACTGTGAGCTGCTCCTCAATGTTTCCAAGTATGTCTGATCATGACTGAACATTTACAACCTTTTTTTTCCACTGTATTTTTTTTTTAATTTCAACTTTATTCTAGATACAGGGAGTATATGTGCAGCTTTGTTACGTGGGAATATTACAAGATGCTGAGATTTGTAGTACGGATCCTGTCACCCTGGCAGTGAGCATAGTACCTGATAGGTAGTTTTTAAATTCAGCCCTCCACCCTCTAGTAGTCCACAGTATTTATTGTTCTCATATTTATGTCTGTGTGTGCTCAAAGCTTAGCTCCCACTTGTAAGTGAAAACATGTAATACTTGACTTTCTGTTCCTGCATTAATTTGCTTAGGATTATGGCCTCCATTTCCATCCATGTTGTTGCAAATGACTTGCTTTCATTCCTCTTTTGGTGGCATGGTTTCCATGGTATATACACACCACATTTTCTTTATCTAATCTACCATTGATGGACACCTGCGTTGCTTCCTTGTCTTTACTGTTGTGAATAGCACAGCAGTGAACATAAAATTGCCATGTCTTTTTGGTAGAATGATTTATTTTCTTTAGGGTACATACCCAGTAATGGGATTTTCTGGGTTGAATGGTAGCCCTTTGAGAAATCTATAGACTCGTTTCCACAGTGTCTGGATTCATTTGCATTCCCACCAACATTGTATAAGTGTCTCCTTTTCTCTGCAGCCTCACCAGCATTTGCTTTTTGACTTTTTAATAATAGCCATGGTGATTGGAGTGACATGGTATCACATTGTGGTTTTAATTTGCACTTTTCTAATAATTAGTGATGTTGAGCTTTTTTTTCATATGCTACTGGCTGCATGTATGTATGTCTTCTTTTGAGAGGTTTCTGTTCATGTCCTTTGACCATTTTTAAATGGGGTTATTTGTTTTTCTTTTGTTGATTTAAGTTCCCTATAGATTCTTGATACTGGGGCTTTGTCTGATGCATAGTTTGTGACTATCTTCTTCCATTCTTTAGGTTGTCTGCTTTAAATTATGATAATTTCTTTCCCTTAAACATGAGAGATTCTGGGGAGCACTTCTCACAGTTTCAGAAGTTGGTGAAAAGTTCTTCTAATATATATTTGTTATATATTGTTTTTGTTTAGAATAGTTTTAGATTTACTGAAAAGTTGTGAAGATAGTACAGAGAGTTCTCATATATTCACATTGCTTCCCCAATTGTAAACATTTTACATTACTATGGTACATTTATCACAATTAATGAACTGATATTGACACATTAACTAGGATCAATACTTCATTCAGAATTCCTTAGTTTTTCTCTAATGTCATTTTTCTGTTCCAATATCCCACTCCGGTTTCCATATTAAATATAGTCATTGTGTCTCCGTAGCCTCCTCTTGGCTGTGACAGTTTCTCAGAATTTGGATGTTTTTAATATCCTAGACAATTTTGAGGAGTATTGGTCAGTATTTTGTAGAATGTCCCACCATTGCTATTTGTCTGATGCATTTTTCATGATTAGCCTGAGGTTATGAGTTCTGGGGAGGAATACCACAGAAGTACAATTCTCATCACATTACTCCACAAGAAGCCTACACACTGTCAACATGCCTTATTATAGTTGCTGTGAGCCTTGATCACCTGGCTGAGGCTGTGTTCACCGGGTTTCTCCACTGTGCAGTTATCCTCCTCTCCCACTTTATGTACTCAAATCCTTGGAAGAATCACTATGTACATCCGACATTTAAGGAGTGAGAGTTTTACTATGTCTCCTTAAGGTTGGAGTATCGGGGGCGGAGCAAGATGGCCAAATAGGAACAGATGCAGTCTCCAACTCCCAGCGCGAAGGACACAGAAGACCGGTGATTTCTGCATTTTGAACTGAGGTACT
>NW_012116400.1:3045539-3052239 GCF_000951035.1 Colobus angolensis palliatus
GCACAAGTATACATATGTAACAAACCTGCACGTTATGCACATGTACCCTAGAACTTAAAGTATAATAAAAAAAAAAAAAAAGGTTGGAGTATCTACATATGTCATTTGAAATCCTTCTGCATAGGGAATTTACTACTTCTTCCCATTTATTTCCTCAATCATTTATTTATATCAATATGGACTTGGATATTTATTTTATACTTTGGGTTATAATTTGCTACTATTGGTTATAATTAGCTAGTATTATATTTCTTTTTTGTTCAAATGTTTTCCAGCATTGGCATTGGCCACTGTGAGATACTGCAGTTGGTTCCCATGTCTGTTACTTGTTTAAGATGCCTCAATCATTGTAGGGCTTTTTTATTGTTGTTATTTGGTTTATTGTTTTTTGTGCACTTTCTGGATCTACATGATGCTTCAGGCTCCTCTTTGTGTGTGTATGGTAATGTCTTTCCCCCAGCTTTATTGAGGTGTGATGAACATATAAAATTGTATAAATGTAAGGTGTACAATGTATGATTTAAGTATATTGTGAAATGATACAACAATCAAGTTAGTGAACACATCTACCATCTCAGTTACTTTTTTTAGTTGGTATGGTGAGATCGTTTAAGATCTACTCTTAGCAAGTTTTAAGTATACAGTCTTGTTAATTATAGTCACCATGCTGTGTGTTAGTCCTAAAGTTGTGAAATGTTATCTCATTGTGGTTTTGATTTTCAATTGCCTGATGATTAGTGATGTTGAGCACCTTTTGATGTACCTGTTGGCCATCTGTATGTATCCTTTTAGAAAATGTTTATTCAGGTCCTTTGCTCATTTTTTAAATCAGATTGGTTTTTTGCTATTGTATTGCATGAATTCTTAAATACAGTTATACACTGCATAATGACATTTCAGTCAATGACAGACCCGATATAAAATCATCGTTCCGTAAGATTATAATATCATAGCTTTACTGTACAATTTCTAAATTAAGATATGTTTGGATACACAAAAGCCTACCATTATGTTATAATCGCCTGCAGGATTTAGCACATTAACATGCTGTAAATGTTTGTAGCCTGGGAGCAATAGGCCATACCATATAATCTATGTGTATAGTAGGATACAACAAGTAGGTTTGTGTAAGCACACTTTGTACAATAACAAAATCACCTAAGGATGCACTTCTCAAAATGTATCCTCATCCTTAAGCAACACATGGCTGTATTCTTGATATTAACCCCTTATCAGACAGATGTTTGCAAATACTTTTTTCCTTTCCATAGGTTGCCTTTTCATTTTGTTGATTGCTCTCTTTGCTGTACAGAAGCTTTTTAGTTTGACGTAGTTCCACTTATTTTTGCTTTTGTTGCTTGTGCTTTTGGTGTCATATCCAAAAAAAATTGTTGTCGAAACCAAAGTCAAGAAGCTTTTTCCTCATGTTTTCTTCTAGGAATTTTTAACATTTTAGTTCTTACATTCAAATCTTTAATCCATTTCTAGATAATTTTTGTAAATGATGTAAGATAGGTGTCCAATTTCATTATTTTGCATGTGAATATCCGTATTTATTGAAGAAACTATCCTTTGCCCATTGTGTATTCTTGGCACCCTTGTCAAATATTAGGTGAACATGCATACCTGGGTTTATTTTGGGGCACTTCTTTCTGTTTCATTGGTTTGTATGTCTGTTTTTATGCTGATATCATTACAGTGGCTTTGCAATATGGTTTGAAATGAGGAAGCATGATGCATTCAGCTTTGTTCTTTTTTTCTCAAGATTGCTTTGGCAATTCAGGTTCTTTTATAATTCCGTATGAACTGTGTGAAAAATGTCTTTGGAGTTTTAATAGGGACTGCATTAAATCTATAAATTTCTTTGAGTATTATGGCCAATTTATCAATGCTAATTCTTCCAATCCATACCCATAGGATACCTTTATTTGCATCTTCAATTTCTTTCATCAATATCCTATTGTTTTACATATACAGATCTTTTACCTACTTGCTTCAATTTATTCCTAAGTATTTTATAGTTTTTGATGTTATTGTAAATAGGATTGTGTTTTTTTTCTTTGTCAGATAGTTTATTGTTAATTTATAGAAATGCAACTGATTTTTCATTTTTTTTATTTCTAGAGTTTTGGGGGAACAGGTGGTGTTTGGTTTCATGAGTAAGTTCTTCAGCAGTCATTTGTGAGCTTTTGATGCACCCATCATCCAAGCAGTACACACAGTATGCAATTTGTAGTCTTGTATCTCTCACCCCGTCCCACCCTTTCCCCCAAGTCCTCAAAGTCCATTGTATCATTCTTATGCCATTACTTATGAATGAGAACATACAATGTTTGATTTTCCATTCCTGAATTACTTCACTTAAAATAATCGTCTCCAGTTCCATCCAGATTGCTGCAAATGCCATTATTTTGCTCATTTTTATGGCTGAATAGTATTCCATAGTAGATATATACCACAATTTATTTATTTACTCATTGATTGATGGGCTTTGGGGATGGTTTCGTGTTTTTGCAATTGTGAATTGTGCTGCTATAAACATGAGTGTGCAAGTATCTTTTTTCCTATAATGACTTCTTTTCCTCTGGGTAGATACCAAGTAGTGGGATTGCTGGATCAAATGGTAGTTCTACTTTTAGTTCTTTAAGTAATCTCCACAGTGTTTTTCATAGTTGTTGTATTAGTTTACATTCCCACCAGCAGTTTAAATGTGTTGCCTTTTTACCACATCCATGCCAACATCTATTATTGTTTGATTTTTTTATTATGGCCATTCTTGCAGGAGTAAGGTAGTATTGCATTGTGGTTTTGATTTACATTTCTCTGATCATTCACGTGGTACTGGTATACAAATAGGCACATAGACCAATGGAACAGAATAGAGAATCCAGGTATAAAGCCAAATACTTACAGCCAACTGATCTTTGACAAAGCAAACAAAACTATAAAGTAGGGAAAGGACACCCTATTCAATAAATGGTGCTGGGATAATTGGCAAGCCACATGTAGAAGAATGAAATTGGATTCTCATCTCTCACATTATTCAAAAATCAACTCAAGATGGATCAAGGACTTAAATCTAAGACCTAAAACCATAAAAATTCTAGAAGATAACATTGGAAAACTCCTCCTAGTAACTGGTTTAGGCAAAGACTTCATGACCAGAAACTCAGAAGCAAATGCAACAAAAACAATTATAAATAGGTGGGACTTAATTAAACTAACAAATTTCTGCACAGCAAAAGAAATGATCAGCAGAGTAAACAGACAACCCACAGAGTGGGAGAAAATCTTCACAATCTATACATCCAACAAAGGACTAATATCCAGAATCTAGAAGGAACTAAAACAAATTAGCACAAAATACCAAACAATCCCATTAAATAACGGGCTAAGGTCATGAATACACAATTCTTAAAAAATATATACAAATGGCCAACAAATGTGAAAAAATGATTTCATGTGTTAATTTTGTATCCTGCAACTTTACTGAATTTACTCAATAGTTCTAGCAGTTTTGCAGGGGAGTCTTTAGGGTTTTCTATATATAAGACCATGTCATCTGCAAACAGATCTCAACAGTGTGTGCATTGCTACTGAGGTGCAATTACTACTAGGCCCCCTCAGCTGACAGTGGCAAACGTGTACACTACTCCTGCATATAAACATATCCATAAATATTTATATATGTAATCATCTGTATCTGTATTAAGCAAAATGTGAGTTCATACTGATGTCTCCATCTCTAATTCATTACCACAAATATTATTCCAGCTCCCTCCCATTGCTTATCTATGAGTTTCTACTTCAACAGTGAGAAATCTGTCTCCTACCTATGACATCCATTTAATCAATTATTCAGTTCCAGTATACATAGATAGTGATTTCAAAATTGCTAACCCATGCACTCATGAGAAATAACTATCAGTGAAAGAACCAGGTTAAATATTATTCTTTTTGCCTTAAGTCTTACAGTCTCTACTCATTTTCAGAGTTACTTAGATCAGCACTGTTCTCCCAACACCCTTGTTATTTAGTATATTTGTAATATATTTTGTCAAAGTCTTAATTCCATCTTGAGATCACCCAATTTCCTAAATGATTATTAAAATTTCCATAAAATAAGATTCATTTTTTGTTCTGTAAGGTTCTATGGGTTTTGACAAATGCATAATTTTATTTATCCACCATTGCAGTATCACAAAGAGTCATTTCACTAACCTAAACAAAATCCCAAGCTCCATCTACTCAATCCTCCTCCCTGCTCATACTTCTAACAACCACTGATCTCTTTGCTATCTCCATAGCTTTTTCCAGAATTCCATATAATCCTAATCATACAGCATATTGTCTATTCACTGTGCTTTATTTTACTTTGCAATGTACATTTAAGATTCATTCTCTATGATATTCTTTTGAAGGTATGTAAAAGTTTATTCATCTATTGAAGGGCATCTTGGTTGCTTGCAGTTTTTGATGATTACAAATAATTATATGCTACCTTAAAATTTGTTAAATTTCAAATTCCAATTGACCTATCTTCAGGCCCACTAAATTCTAGCTGGGTCTGGTGTACTAATGAATCCATCAAAGGCACTCTTCATTTCTGTTAGTGTTTATTCGTAGAATTTCCTTTTGATTTTTAGAATTTCCACTTACTTTGGAAATTTTTATTTCTCTGCTTCTATTACCCATTTGTTTCTGCATATTGTCTACTCTTTCCATTACAGCCCTTAACATTATTATTTTAAATTTCCTGTCATATCATTGCAACATCTGTGTTATACTTAAATCTGATTGATACTTGCTTCATCTCTTCAGACTGTGCTTTTCCTTGCCTTTTAGAATAGGTTGAATTTTTTTTTGTTTGTTTGAAAGCTGGACATACTGTATAAGATAAGAAATTAGGTAAATAGGCCTTCAACGTAAGGATCTATCTTAATCTAGATAGAAATTGGTCTATGTTTGTTTGTTGTAATTACACTTACCAGACTTTAAGTTCCAGTGTGTTTCCTTTTGTGTTTCTTAACCTTGGGCCTTTCCCATACCTTTCTCCTCAGAGAGAGTCTATATCTTGGAGTTCTTCCAGCTATATTGCACATTATATTGGACCCTTATTGGTGTGGTGGTTAGGAGTGGAAGTTGGGGAAGTCTTTTGGCTAAGAATCAGTCTTTTAATAGTCCTGTCTCAGGGCTGTGACCTTCATTTGTGTTTCTGTTCCTCCTTCAGTGATACAGCTTTTTCCCTCACCCTTATCACCTACTCTTTTCTCTGCCAGCAGTACTGGAGGCCTATTGCCTTAAAGCCCAGTCTCACCTAGTCTCCACCCAAGAAGGCTGGAGGGGAGCTGGAGTTGAGAAGAATCCCTTTCCCACAGCTGGAATAACATTTTAGAATTATACCCAGGCAGAGTCCTTTCCCTTAGAGTGCAGACCTTTGTTATAAAGAAGATTCTGGGCATTTTGCACAATGTCCACTCTTACCCTCCACTAGACAGAGCCATGAGGGGAACTGCCTCAGTTCCTCACCATGGAAATCTGGCAGGGTTCCTGGAGGAAGACCCAGAACAGTGGGAGGGGTGCTGCAGAAGTTTCTTACTCGTATGTTACTTCACATTCAGCCCCTAGCTATTCATCAAAATTATTTACATGTTCTTACTAGGTTATAGCTCCAATGGATTTGCCTTCAGATAAACAGAGCTCAGCTGGGACTGTCTGGATCCATCTATATTTCAAGATTTCAGGGTAACAACTTCCCCTGTGATCTCAATTCTCCAATGGGTCTAAGAAAAGTCATTATTTTTTTTTTTTCAGTTTTTGCAACTTTTTCTTATTGTAAGGATGGGAACAACAGCTTCCAAGCTCTTTCTATGTCACTGCTAAAACCAGAAATGTTTATATTTTGGTAATTTTTGTTATGTTCTGTGCTGTTGATACCTTAGCCTTCCTTGCCAAGTGATGCAATATTGTATTTGGCTTATTAAAAGAATATTGTGTAAACACTGCATCAGTAGGCTTGTGCTCTAGGCTTTCCTACGATAGTGCTCCTCAGTCTCCTGAATTAACAACACAGAAAATATGAAATGTTTCATGAGGATTTGGGGACGTCAAAAGTTTCATATATTGCTAGTGGGAGATTTAATCATCCAGTTTTGATAACTGTTTGGGGTAGCTTATTCTAAATTGAAACACATGTACATAGTCCATCACGACATAGTGACTTTCCTCCTAGGTATATACCCCCAAAAAATGTAAAATAAAAATTCCTAGCAATACTATTTATAATAACCATAAACTGGAAAAACCCCAAATGTCACTAGAATAGATACATAAATTATAGTTTATTCACACAATGGAATACAGCATTGAGGATTAGGGATAAATCTCACAAACATAATATGAAGTGAAAGAAGTCAAACACGGAGAAAGTACATACTGCATGGTTTTATTTATTTGTAGCTTAAGAACAGGCAAAACTAAGCTATGGTATTAGGAGCCAGGAATGTGATTACCTGGTGTGTTGAAGGTTTTAGTGATTAGCTGGGCATAAAGAAGGACACATGGGAAACCAGTAATGATACGCTCCTTGAGCTGTTGACATGGCATGTTCAATATGTGAAAAACCATCGAACTATGCAGTTATGTGAACTTTTTTGTATGCATGTTATGCTTCACTAAAAAGTTTGAAGAGAATATTCTA
>NW_012116400.1:3057509-3075928 GCF_000951035.1 Colobus angolensis palliatus
AAAAAAAAAAAAAGTTTGAAGAAACATGGGCAATAAAGATTTATTTTGCAATCTTGCTTGATTCTTACAGATTCTGGTGGCAATGTATGTGAAAATGCTTTGAGAAATCAAAACGCTATAGACTGATGCAATTATTATTATTACTATCCTCATCACCATTATTATCACTATCATCATTGCCATCTACCCTACACAGTATTTGTATGAAGTATTACATCAAGTGGTTGCCACCTTTTGAAATCAGGAAATATTTTAGCATCTCTAAATTTATCTTACAAGAAATAGGAAATCTGAATTCAATGTGAACTTTCTCAGTACTCAGAGTCCTGGATTTTCTCTTTTTATTGTAACATTTTATGGAACCACAGTGTAACCAAAAGCCAACATAAAAAAAATGACCATCCAAATTGCCAGACACAAGTTTCCTCATTAGCTGAGACCTTGGATAAGAAATATGGTCCTTCCCTTCCCTGCAGGTGGAACCCTGCACATGTGGCCCATTATCATTGTCACTTGTGTTTCTGAGTATTTTTCCTTCATATTTCTAATCATCTTCCCTTTTGGTTTACTATATATAAGTTATTTGGGTAGCTTCTGGTTTTCACAGCAGTCTTCACAAAATAACTTATTTTTCGTCCAGCGTTTACCCACCCTTACTTTCACAGGTTTTCTAATCCATGTTCTAAAACATTCTTAAAATTATTTATTCTGTGGACAGAAACCCAAAAAAGAAGAGCGAATATATTAAAACAAACTTATAAGCAGCAAAAGGCACATGCTCTACACTGGGAAACAAATATTTGAATGTCAAAGTAAATGATGGAGTTGGTAATTTTATACAGTTAAAGCTATCATGACAACACCTTACTAAGCCATTTCCATGGGTAAATATTAGTTAGTAGAGAGAAAATGGCCTGGCAAAATGTCATGTTTTAAGACAACCCACAGAATGGGAAAAATTTTACAAATTATGTATCTGATAAGGATTTGTATCTAGAAAGTAAAGAACAATTACAACTCAATCATAAAAAGGCAAATAATCTAAAAAATAGTAAGCATATTTTAACATTTTCCCGAAGAAGATATACAAATGGCTAATAAGCTGTGAAAAGATACTCAACATCATTAACCATTAAATAAATGCAAATCAAAATCACAATGAGATACCATTTCACACCCACTAGGAAGGCTATAAGCCAAGAGAGAGATAATAGCAAGTGTTAGTGAAGGTGTGGAGAAACAGAAACCCTCACATATTGCTAGATATATAACAGTGTATCCACTTTGGAAAACAATTTGGCAAGTCATCAAAAAGTTAAATAGACTTACCATATGACATAATAATTCCACTCCTCATTATTATATGACCAAGAGAAATTAAAACACATCTTTACAATAACCTGTACACAAATGTTCATAGCAGCATTATTCATAACAGCCAAAAAATGTCTAACAACAGATAAAGGGATAAATAATTTTTGGCAATTTGATAAATGAAATATTGATACTTGCTACAACCTGGATGAACCTTGAAAACATTATCACCAGCGAAAAAAGCAGCTGGGCAAGGTGGCTCACACCTGTAATCCCAGCACTTTGGGAGACCAAGGCGGGCGGAGTACCTGAGGTCAGGAGTTTGAGACCAGCCTGGTCAACATGGTGAAACCTCATCTCTACTAAAAATACAAAAATTAGCCAGGCATGGTGGCAGATGCCTTGTAATCCTAGCTACTCGGGAGGCTGAGGCCAGGAGAACCGCTTGAACCGGGAGGCTGAGGTTGCAGTGAGCCAAGACCATACCAGTGCACTCCAGCCTGGGCAAAAAGAGCAAAACTCCATCTCAAAAAGAAAAATAAAAAAGAAAGAAGTCAGTCACAAAGTACCACCAATTGTATGATTCCATTTATGTGAAACATCCAGAATAGGAAAAAAATATGGGAACAGAAAATAGACTAGTGGTTGCCTAGGACTGAAAGAGGCTGGGGCTTGGAAAATAGTGATTAAGTGTGTGTGTGTGTGTGTGTGTGTGTGTGTGTGTGTTTGAAGTAACAAAGATGTTCCAAAATTGATTATGGTGACAGATGCATAACTTTGAATATACTAAAAGCCATTGAATTGTACACTTTAAATTGTCAAATTGTATGGTTTGTCAAGTACATCTTAATAAAACTATTAAAAATAAATTAAAAGTGTGATGACTGAGACAGGAGAAAAAGCACTTCAAAGAGTAGAAGAAATTGTCCAGGCATGGTGTCTCATGCCTATAATCTCAGCACTTTAGGAAGCCAAGGTGGGTGGATCATTTGAGGCCAAGAGTTTGAGAGCAGCCTGGCCAACATGGTGAAAACCAGTCTCTACTAAAAGCAAGCAAACAAACAAAATCATCCCGGCATGCTGATGCACTAGAATCATGTGAACCTGGGAGGAGGAGGTTGCAGTGAGCCAAGACCACTCTAATGCAGTCCAGCTTGGGTGACAGAGAGAGACCCTGTCACACACACACACACACACACACACACACACACACACACACAGAGAGAGAGAGAGAGAGAGAAAAGAAAAATCCAAAACAACAACAAAAACAATAAAGCGACGCCACTGTTCGGGTAGGAGATCAGTTTATAAAAACAGATGAAAAAATGACAGCAGTAGGTAAGTTCAGATTAAAAATGAAGATGACCTGAATCCGAATTCAGGTGTTGGTCTGTTTTCCCGAGGAGCTGACCTGACCTGAATGAAGTTCTCCCAAAAAATCTTTTCCCTGAGAGCAAAGACAGCAGCGAGCCAGGCACTGAGGCAGGTGCAAAGAATATGAGTCATGAGCAGATTCGTTTCTCAATTCCTAGAAAGCTGTTTCCCATGAGCCAAAACAGAGATGGAAATGGGATTGGGTTGAGAAGGTAGGGAAGGAATGGGGGAGGACACATGGAAAAATGGCTGGACGTTTTTGTGGCATTTTCTTTCATCATATAGACTATTGTAACATTTGGCCAGGCACAGTGGCTCATACCTGCAATCCCAGGAATTTGGGAGGCCAAGACAGGTGGATTGCTTGAGTCCAGGAGTTCAAGACCAGCCTGAGCAATGTGAAGAGACCCCGTCTCTACAAAAAGTAAAATAAAATAAATTAGCCAGGCGTGGTGTTCTGCACCCCAACTACTTAGGAGGCTTAAGTGGGAGAGTTGCATGAACACAGGAGGCAGAGGTTGAAGTGAGCCAAGATCAGGCCACTGCACTCCAGTCTGGGTGACAAATATAAAGCAAGACCTGTCTCAAAATAAAATGAAATAAAATATAAAAAAGTAATAGAAAGTAGTAAAACAATGAAAAAAGTCAATGTTATCCTAATTTAGCTATTTTGACTACAGATGGCCCCAAATTAATCTTTGAATCTAGAGGTGAGCCTTAGATTACACCCAAAATTTTAGGCCTCATTTTTTTCAGCATCTGTGCAGCTGTAAATAGGGAAAGAAAATACGGCTAAATCAGGACAGGTAAAAATAAATCATGTCAACAAAACTCTGTTATGTAGATTCTAATTTAATCAACATGCAAAATTAGGACCTCTCAGTCAGAGAAAACCACTAACTTCTCAGGGGAAAAAAGTCTCCTGGCAGGCCCATGACAATCGCAACATCTCTTTTGCCAGAATGTATTTTCCTTCTCCAGGTAGATCTATCAAATAGCCTTCAAGTGTTCCATTAAGAGCCTTCCTTCTTATGCATTCCTTTGTAGTTCAGTCATTGTTGCTGATATAATACTAAACAGAGAACTTTCCTTTAAGCCAGTCTTCCATATATTATCAAAGCATGAGACAAAGAACAACATGTCTACAAGTCTGACAATTTCTAGTCATTTTTGCAGATGTTTCTTCTATTGTTTGTTTTGTTTCTTTCATAAATAAAATGTCTACAGAGCTACCATGAAGCATAATGTTTCCTGTCTCTTAGTTCAAAGAATATAAAACTCCTGGCATTTATTAGAGAACTCCAAAAGCTCATTTGATATTTAGTAAAATCTTAAAAACTTTCCACAAAGATCTATGGAATTTTTCTGCTCTTAAAATGAGAACCTTTTGTTGTTATGAAAACCTGTGAAATTTAGAGGAAAAGAACAATGATTTTGATTGACATCCAGTAAAAGCCTGTTTCAGTCTCTGATCAGGCTTTTACAGAAATCTATCCTGACACTTTCCATTATTGACCCCTACTCATCTTATGTATAGATACACATAAGCTCTGCATGATAATAAAATAAAGTTGACAAACTGATGCATAGTGATATTTATTGATACTGTCCAAATAAGACCTGAAGATTGGAAAGCCCTAACTTAAGCTTCACATAGTACAAACACATCCAATGACATTTGAATACTCTCTGCCAAGCTTATAGTTGAATTCCTCCACCAAAGAAAGCATCAATTCCATTTCTATATAACTTTCAATGGTTTAAAGTGCTTTATAAGTAATCAAAATTATTCTATATCCGTTATTTTCAAGTTCTATATTAAAAGCAGCCTATATGTTGTATTATCTTACATAGTATCACTGAATCTTCTCAACAGCATGATAAATTAGTTAATATTATCTCCATTTAACAAACGCCAAAACTGAGATTCAAGAAGCTTAGTCAGTTTTACCACGGCCATACCACAAGATGTGTCTCAGCCAAGATTCCAAATGTGAGGGTTTACACAGATTTGAATGGAAAAACTCCATGCTTTTCCATTTTGTCTCTTAGAATTCCTGAACCTCTTTTCTTCAAGGCTACTACTCACTTAGAAACAATTCCCCATTCTTTCAAATGTTCTACACCTAAGAATTTGGGAATTCTACTCAACAATACCTTCTGAAGGTATGCCTGTAAGTCCATTTCTCTCTTGATGTGCAACATTCAAAAACTCAACATTTCTGGAGTGGTCTTACTGGGACAGAATAGAGAAAAATCATCACCTCCCCTTTTCTATAATTATATCCATGGAGCATAAGAATGCACTTATTAATTTTTATTGGTGATAGGCATTTTGGTTATTTTGTTTTTCCAGTAATATTTTAACCTTCACTTTGGAAGTCTTCAAAGACCCTTTCAGTTGCTCATTTCACTCTCATTCCCTTGATTTGCAAATCCACCATGTAAGATCGGGGTAGGGGACCATTTTTTTAACTCTATTTTACAGGGCAGCATACCACAACTGACAGTTGTCATAAAAACACAAAGAGGTAGAAGTATGACTCAATTCTATATCTACCTCTTGACTTCAGTCTAATGCTGCATTCACCATATGCACTGCTAGCAGCAGCTCAGCCAATGATGGGAGTAAACAAGGAGTGACCTGACTTACAAAGCACCGTCTCTTTTTCACATGTTACTGTAAAGCATATCTCCCCTAACTTCTTTGTGGGCATTTTTTGTTATTGTTTTAATTCAACTATTGGTCTTATGTTTGTCACTGTTTAACTCAATCTTCCTAAGATCAATTATCACGATATGTGGGGTTGACTTCTATGCACTTCACAACACCAAATTGGGTAAACAGCAATGAATGCCAATGTACAATAAAAATCTCAGAGCTTCATTGACGGTTATATTTTTTCCTTCTTCAGCAATTTAAAGATGTTTATCCATTGACCCTAGCCTTATCTTTATGAGAATTCTGCTAACCTTCTTAATATTGCTCCCTTAAACATATTACTTCTTATTTTTCTAGATAATCCATTGCCAAACTTTTTACTGTAATTGGCTAAGATAAAAAATTGAGACTATTACATAAATATTTATATATTTTTAGGCTAAGATAAAAAATTGAGACTATTAAGGAAATATTTATATAATATTGATATTAAAAAATTATTAAACCATGTATAACCACATGCAAGTTCAGCTACCCACTGCTCAGAAGCCAAAAACTCAAGAAGCAAGGTGTGGTGAAACGAAGCAACTTTATTCAAATGCTAGCAGTTGGGAAACAGCCAGGCTTATTCCCTTAAAAGGCCGTTGCAAACTTTAGGCTAGAGAGAGGGGTTCAAAAAGGGGAACGTGGAGTGAGAAGCATGAAGGAGCAGTGCCGGGTACGGGGTCTGCATGTCTTGTTCCAGTGGCTATCTTGAGTCATGGTCCACCTGGGGCACAGGGTGGTGTCATCTCAGCAATGTTGAGATTGTAGACTAACCACCTTGAGGTAATCTCCAGAATTTTGCAGCTGGGTCTCTACACCTGGTTTGTCTCAAGATTAGTCCCTGAAACTTCTGATTAACCATGAAATTAGATAAACTAGTAGTACAAGGGAGTGTCTGGTGGGAAGGGAGGGGAACAAAGAGTTTTCAAAGTATGTTTCAATGCTAAAATCAAGAAAGGAAAACTCTTTCAAACTGCATTTTGAAGCTAGGTTACTCAATTATAAGTCCACACTTTCAAATTCTATTACATTTCTATGGAAAGCGGGTGGCAGAGTCAGTTTGTCTACCTCTTGCTGAAAAGGGATATAGTTAGGGAGTACTAGAATGAAATCTATTTCACTGGAGTTAGAAATATTCCCAGGTTCCCCGACTCATAGCAGAAACTTATTGGAGCATTGTGGCGTGCAGACCATTTTTTTATTTTTAAGAATGTCATGTATCCCCATGTAAAGTGTACACCAGCAACAAAATCCACGGAAGTCAAAGAGGACAAGGAGAAGAATATCAACCACACTGTATATGAAAGTGTTACTATTATTTGTCCTAATTGTTTCACATATTGCTCCACTCTGAACTCACTTAAGAAACCCAAAGGCTGGACTCCTGGTAAGAGAGTCTGGAAGGGTCTCCTGTAAATAATTTCAAAAGGGCTTAATCCAAGCCCACTTCAGGGTGCTACTCTGATGCAGAGCAAGGCAGTGGGCAAAACTTTATCCCAGCTTAAATGTTCCCTGGCAGAGTTTTGCCACCATCTTCTCAATGATATGATTCGCCTTCTCCATCTATCCCAATGAGTCGTCTCACGACAAATGTAACCTCCATTTGATCTGCAATGCTTGACTTACCTTTTGGGTAACTGCTGAAATAAAATTAAGGGTGATTGTCACTCTGTATAAAATGTGGAAGTTCAAATCTGAGAATTATTTCTTTTTGCAAAGCTTTGACTACTTTAGTGACTCCTTCAGACTTAGTGGGGTATGCATCAACCCATAGTGAGAAGGTGTCTACAAACACCACAAGGGGCCTGTAACTTCCACTGGCCTTGGGCATTTGAGTAAAATCTAGTTGCTAATCTTTAAACAGGCACAGTCCCTTGTATACTACCTCTTTCTTAGGAGGATTGTGTTTGGTCTGAGGATTATTTTTATCACATAAAATGGGTTCCCATGTGATCTTCTGAACAGTTCTTCAGAGATATAGACTCCTATTGTGTGGCTGCACAAGGCTGACTGATGCATACCCCCCAAAATGTGTTCTTTCATACAGATGTTTGTAAACTAGGCACACTAGAGACTCAGGGAGTAGGATCATCCCAGGAGTGTTAGTTTTTCAAGAGTGAGAGTCTGCATTAGCAACTCCCCAGTCACAGGCTTCTTCTTCATCTTGCTTGGTACAAAGAGGTTTCAAATCCAATAGGTCTAAGCAGGTATTAAAGCCCCAAGCATTTGTGCTTCTCGAGCAGCCCATTTTGCAGCCTTGTCTACTGCTTGCTTTTCATTGATCACTTGGAAATCATCCCTTTGGTGTCCAGGGCAGTACATGATGGTGACCTAGGTAGGCAAGGATACTGCCTCTAATAGGGCCAGGATTTCCACTGGATATCTAATGTCCTTATTCTCTGATATTAAAAGGCTTCGCTCATTCCAGATGGCCACATGAGCATGCACCACCAAGAAGGCATATTTAGAGTCAGTGTAAACATTTATCCACCTTCCTTGGTACAGCTCTAAAGCCCCCATTAAGTGCAATCAGTTCAGCTTTCTCGGCAGAGGACTTGGTGGGGCAGGCATAACCCTCTATTACCTTGTCTGTAGTCACCAAGACATACCCAGCTCTATGTGCTGTCTGTTTTCCATGAAGATCTTCCCATCAGTGTACAGCTCCCAATATGGAACAATTATCATCTGATCTGACAAGTTCAGCCTGCTGAAATTAAACTCATCAAGCATCTCCAGACAATCATGCTCAGCCATTGGTTAGGCTCAGCAGCCAGGAGCAGGGTTCAGAGCTATGGTGATTTGCAAGGTAATGTTTGAGTCATCTAAAAGGATGGCCTAATATTTGTTCATTTGCCCCATAGTGAGCCAGTAACCTCCCTTTTGCTCAAGCAAAGTTAATACATTATGAGGCACAAGCATGGTGACTGGCTGTACCATGGTAAACTTTTCTGCTTTGCAAGGTCTTGCAAGTGGCAGCCATCACCCAGAGACAGGAAGGACATCCCCTAGTTGTTTGATCTAGTTGTTTGGAAAAATAGGATATAGGTTGGGAGTATATCCCTCAGTATTTTATAGATAAGAACTCCTGATCCTGTGCCTTGTTTTTCATTGACATAGAGTTTAAAATGCTTTGGGGTACCTGGTAGTCTCAAAGGTGGAGCTGACATTAGTTTGTCTTTGATGATGTCAAATGCATGCTGGCATTCAGTTGTCCAGGGCAAGGGCTCTGAGTCTAGTCTCTTTAACGCTTCATAAAAGAGCTTATCCATTACTCCAAAATTAGAAATCCAGATCCAGCAGAAGCTGACCATGCCCAAGAATCCTCGCAGCTGTCTCCTATTCTCAGGGACTTTAATGACAGCTATTACCTGTTTTCTGCCAGACATAAGGCTCCTTTTGCCTTCTTTTCACTTGAATCCAAGATAGGTTTCTCTTTGTTTACAGATTTGAGCCTTTGTGGGGACACTTTATATCTGCACATCGCCAGGTGGTTTAGAACTAGGAAGGTTTTGGACAGGCATTTATCATAGTTGGGGCTGGCTTTCAGCAAGTCATCTATGTACTGAAGCAGAACTCCCTCATCTAATTGTATGCATCTCACATCATTTTCCAGTATATCCCCCAAAATAGTGGGTGAACATTTGAATCCTTGAGGCAACACTGTCCAACAGTATTGGAAGGTTGTTTTTGTCTCTGGGCCTCTCCACTCAAAGGCAAATATCATCTAGCCCTTTTCTTCAATTGGAATGCAGAAAAGGCATCTTTTCAGTATAACACTGAAAACCACCTAAGGTTCCAAAGTATAGCAGTTAATAAAGTGTATGGATTAGGCAAGATGTCTTGGATGATTTTGTTAATAGCCCTTAAGTCGTGAGCAAACCAATATTTGTTTGAGTGAGGTGTTTTTTTGAGATGGAGTTTTATTTATTTATTTTTTTCTTCTGCTCTTGTTGCCCAGGCTGGAGTGCAATGGCGTAATCTTGGCTCACTGCAACCTCTACCTCCCAGGTTCAAGTGATTCTCCTGCCTCAGCCTCCTGAGTAGCTGGGATTACAGGCATGCACTACCACGCCTGGCTAATTTTGTATTTTTAGTAGAGAGCAGGTTTCTCCATGTTGGTCATGCTGGTCTTGAACTCCTGACCTCAGGATCTGCCCACCTCAGCTTCCTAAAGTGCTGGGATTACAGGCGTGAGCCACTGCAGCCAGCCAAGTGAGGCTTTCTTATAGGCAGAGTGTAGTGTTATATGGGGAGCTGCAAGGATGACTTCGTCCATTTTCCAGAAACTTTTGTGAAACAGGTTGAATCCCTTCTAAGTCTTCCTTTTTCAAAAGATACTGTTTTTCCAAGGTATTTTAGCTTTTTATTTCTATATGTACCAGTTTTGCATTTTTAGCTTGTCTGGGGTCTTATCAGTCTCTTTTAGACCTCTAGAGGAAAGCTCTCTTTCTCTTTCCTTTCAGGGTAAGTGAGCAGCATCTGCAAGTCACAGTACATTCTCACCTGGGACCTGCAGGTGTAAGTGCTATTTTTCTGGGAAAAAAGTCACTCGAGTATTTAACTTACATAGCAGGTCTTATCCCAATAGAGATATGGGGCATTCTGGTATATAGAGGAAACTGTGTCAATTCCAGGTTTCCCAATTGACATTCTAGAGGCTGTAAGAAAGCTTTTTATTGTATTCTCCCTATAACTCCTGTCACAGGTAAAGTCACCTCTGTGCTCCTTCTTCTGGGGTGCTAAGAATTGAGTAACTCACACCCCGGTTAACAACAATAACAACAACAAAATCAATCCATTTCTTCCCCACTGTCAGTTGTACCCAGAACTACGGTGGGGAAATTTTAATTGGCTCTGAGAAATTTAGGGGAGCCTCTGGGTACCCCTTTCTACTGCCGGAGCCATAGCACTGTTCCACCCTTTGCCGATGGGCTTTTTCCTAAGTGAGCTCCTCCTTTTCCTGGCTGTTGAGTCCCCTTTCTAGGGGGCAATCAGCCTTCCAATGATGCTCTTCCCAGAAAAAATTGCAGCCCAGAGTCTCTCCCAAACTTTTTTTCTTCTTCTGACTTGGAGGTTTCCTTATTGTCTCCATATATACTGTGGTTGGTTTTTGCTTTTTCAGCTTCCTGCTATTGTATCCTTTGAAAGCAATATCAACCATCTGAGAAAGGGCCATTCCTCAGGTAATCTCTGACTTCTCTAGCTTCCCTTTATATCAGGGGTGCTCTGTGGTATGAAAGTCATGTTTATCATCCTTGAATTCTCAGGGTTCTTCATGTCTATAAGTATATCTATGGAAGCCTTGGTAAATATGTTCCAAGAATTCAAAGGTGTCCTTGTTTGCTTTTTGGGTGACTGCTTGAACTTCCTTTAGGTCTTCTGCTTTGGTAACCCCCTTCTTAGTCATTACCAGAATGCATGTTTAGTAATGTCCTAGTCAGGCTCTTTCCCCTCCTGCCTCCACCATTTTTTTTTTCCAGACAGTTTTTTGCTCTTGTTGCCCAGGCTAGAGTGCAATGGAACAGTCTCAGCTCACTGCAACCTCCACCTCCTGGGTTCAAGTGATTCTCCTGCCTCAGCCTCCAGAGTAGCTGGGATTACAGGGATGCACCATCACACCTGGCTAATTTTTATATTTTTAGTAGAGATGGGGTTTCACCATGTTGGTCAGGCTAGTCTCGAACTGCTGACCTCAAGTGAACCACCCACCTCAGTCTCCCAAAGTGCTGGGATTACAGGTGTGAGCTACCACTCCCCCTTTTCATTGGGATCCCAATTAGGGTTCATGGCTAAAACGACCCTTGGTGGGTTGAGAGTACCATTTCAATTTGCTTTGTGAAGACACCAAGCCTCCTCTTTTGCCTTATCTATGACCAGCTTTCTCTCATCTGAAGTAAGGAGCATAGTTAAAAGAGATCAAACATCTGACTAGTTAGACAGATGGGTGGCAAAGATAAATTCAACAAGATCAGTCATTTTCTGAGGGTTCTCTCTATAAAGGTGGGTTGGAGCTTTTCCAGTTTATTACTTTGGACGTTGAGAATGGGATGCAAATCCAGTTACATCCAGTGGGTCCAAGATGCCTATGGACATCCATCCAAGTGGGTATTTGCCTTGCTCTGGTCATGGATTTTCCCTGTTCAAAGTTGGTGTCCTGCCATGCCTCAGAAGGAAAGACCATTCTAAATCCCTTATCATACTGAGGTGGAAAATCAGCCCCTTTCCCTAGGTCTGGTACCTCATATGATAGTGCTGACACAGCTAAGACAGCCACCAAAAGAACAGCTGCTGCTGTGGCAACGATGGGAGGGGGTGGCACAGTGGCCATGGGCACGACTACTTGAGCAGCTCCTGGAGGAACCACTAGAGCCACTACAGCTGGGTCACTGCACGCAGAGTGGCTGCTGGATCAGTTGCAGCCATAGCATCTGGGTCCATTGGAACGGTCAGATTTAAGACATTAAAAAGGCCTATATCTTCCTCATCTCTTTCCTTTTGGGTCTGGCTGTCTGGTTGGGAAGGGCCCTTTTCCCTCCCTTTACATAGCCAACAGTTGATGTCCCATCCTGGCCAGAGTCCAGATTGTGCAACAGCATGAAAACCTGGAAATAAGGCATTTCCTCCCATTTTCCAGACCTCTGACAAAACAATTCTAATTAGATTTGAGTGCAGGATTGAGTACTTCTGTTTAGAGACCAACAGTACAACCAGACTTTGTATACTGAGTCCAAACAGTATTGCACTGAAAACATCATTTTTCTCTTCATCATGGGTTCATAGCTACAGGCCCTCTAGTTACCCACGATATCTCCCAGGAGACTCCCAGAATGGATTGGCACTTTGCCACCCATCTTGGTTCTGTTTTTGCACCTATACCAATTGTCTCTGTAACCCAATCTACAATGACAACGTCTGGTTTCTCTCTTACTTCTGCACCTGTACCAGTTGTCCTGTGTAACTAGATCACCAGGAGTCAGATGGATTCTCCTGAATTTTCACTTCCAGTTTATATAGCATCATGCACAATGCCAATAGGCATGTTTGTGAAAATTTCACCATACAGCTGACAGCCAAGGATGTCAAAGAATGAGCTCCCTGAGCAGACTGGTGAGTGGCAATAACTAGCACAGCTTATTTTGATATATCAACCTTTCCCCAAACCCAGGTTCTGCTGTATTCACCACCCTGGTAAACAGTAGCAGAATGACAGCTAATAAGATGATGAACCAGGAAGACAAAAAGGATTAAAGGATTGGAGTTGGGACGGTTCAAGGATTTAATCCAGGTGTTTTCAGTCTTTTCCTCACATAAACAGCATTGAGAAACACAAGCAGAGAGACAGACCTGCTTAGAAAAATATGCCAGAGTTCTGATGCCTTCCTCTCCCACAAGGTCTGGCATAGTTGTAAGAAGTACTCTGGTGTCCCAGGAAGGACAACTAAACCAAAAGCCAGGGAAATGGAAGTCATTTCCCTTCAAGGCCAGATTCCAGGATTGAGCAGAGGCTGTGTGAGTCACCTTCAAGAGGAAGGAGAGAAACAGAGGATGAGGCAGAGAGAAAAGGGCCCAAATATAGATGCCACACACATACAGCTATATATTCAAAAAGCCTGCTCTCAAACTGATCCCTACCAAGGGGACTAGGTAAAAACTCTAAAGCCTCAGAAAGCCCCATGAGCAACTAAGTCCAAACAGAGGAGAGTCCAAGTGGTGCCACAGATGGTGTACACACCCAGACAATGTCACAAGCAGCTAGGTCCAGAGCAGAGCCCATGACACAATGCAGAGGAGACAGAGAGTTTCTGGATGCACTCTGGTTAACCTACCCAGTTCTGAAGTTCAGTGACTTTTCAGATGTCACTTTCCTTGCAGCAGCGAAGTGTGGTAGACAGCTGGTGTCATGACGGGAAGTGAAGGGAGATTCCCCAAGAAAAAAGCATCTCATCAACTCCTGGGAAAATCCCTAGAGCCCCAACCACGGGGTCAGTTAGCCACAAGCAGCTGGCATTTACGAGAGGCTTTTGCCCCACCTGGTAGCTTGAACAGTTAATTTCTGGAACACTGCCACAGCTAATTGCCTAGCTCATTGTAAACCAGGAAGACAGGCAAGTGGTCTCAAAATGCACAGTCCTCACATCGGGCACCAAATTTGTAACCCCAAGCAAGTCTGCATGCTCACTGCTCAGAGGCCAAAAACATGAGAAGTAAAGCATGGTGAAAATAAAACTTTATTCAAATGTTAGCAGTTGGGGAATGGCTAGGCTTATGCTGAAAAGAACGTTTTAAACTTTAGGCTACAGAGAGGGATTTTATTTTATTTTTTATTAATTTTATTTGTATTTTTAGTAGAGATGGGGTTTCACCATGTTGATCAGGCTGGTGTCAAACTCCTGGCCTCAAGCAATTGGCCCACCTTGGCCTCCCAAAGTGCTGGAATTACAGGCATGGGCCACCACACCTGGTGTGGAGAGGGGGATTTTAAAAGGGGAACTTGGAGCGAGAGGCATGCAGGAGTGGTGCTGGATACAAGGTCTGTGTGTCTTCTTCCAGTGACTCTCTTAAGTCATGGTCCACCAAGAGTCCAGGCTGTGTCATCTTAACAACAGCCAGATTGTAGACTAATCACCTCCAGGTAATCCCTAGAATTTCACAGTTGGGTCTCCTTGCCTAGTTTGTCTCAAGATTAGCCCCTGGAACTTCTAAGTAGGCATAAAATTAGATAAGTTAGCAGTGCAAGAGTGTGTCTGATGGGAATGAAGGGAAACCAAGAGTGTTAAAGTATGTTTCAAGGCTAAAAGCAAGAAAGAAACCCAAAATGCATTTTGAAGTTAGGCTACTCAGTTACACGTGGGCTGTTAAAAAAATCAGTTTCTGAGATACAGCTAGCCTGCAGGCTACAGTTTTCTGACCCCTTCTCAATGTTTTTATGATTTTCCCTTTTATCTTTCATTTTCTGCCTTTTAACTATGAGATGTGTAAGTGTATCTTACTTATACTTATTCTGCCTCAGGTGCACTAAACTTCTTGGACCTGAGGGTTGATGTCTTTAGTCAATATTGGAAAATTCTTGGCTATTATAAGTTTAATTTTTTTTCTCTCTCCTCTCTTTCATGGATTTCCCATATGTTATATTATTTAAAATATCCATGCATACAGTGAGTTCTCTGCTCAGTAATTTGATTTATTTTATTTCTTTGTATTTCAGTTTGGTTATTTTTTGTTAAACTGTCTTTATATTCACTGATCTTGTCTTTTGCTATGTCCAGTCTGCTGTTACGTCCATCAAATAAACTCTTTACGTCTTATATTGTATCTTTCATCACTTATGTTTCCATTCAGTTCTTTTATCTAGTTTATACTTTAAATTTTCCATTTATTTATGCAAATTGTTCACCACTTTCACTAGACATTTATAAACATATTTATTATAGTTATTTTAAAACCTTTGCTAATTCCAACATCAGGGTCTTCTGTGGTTCTGCTTCTATTGATTGTTTTATATGCTAGGTTATAGGTCTTATTTTTCTGCTTCTTTGTTTCTTGGTTACTTATTTTTATTTTTTTGTAAGCCAGACATTGTATGAAAAAAAAGAGAAAAGAACCTGGAAAGAATAATGTTTACCCCAAGAAAAGATCATACAATTTTTCTCTCAGACCTTAAGTATGAGGCTGACTCACTCTAATATCCAATTAAGTTGGGTATGGCCTTTGTTGCAGCTGTAGAATGATTCAGCCTACTACTGACTTAAAATGTTTTATGGTGAGAACAGAACTTTCCCTAAGCAGAGCTTAGGATTTGAACACCACTGGGATGATGTACATATTTTTATGCTGCACAGTCAGCCACTAACCTTCTGAACTACAAGAGATCTCTCTCAGCTTTATAGCTCAGCAATCAGCCTTTTTGGAGTCCCCGGGGAGTTTTCACTCTCAAGCCCTTGCCTGGATTTCAGTGCTTTGGGAAATCCCTCTACTCTACTGCCCTATCCTTCCCTTTCAGTAAAGACTAAATGCACCTTAGTGCAGCGGTTCTCTCTTAACTCTTCTTTTTCCAACCTTCATCTGCTATTTCTGTTCTGTTAGTAAGGCCCATGCAACTTGTGGAGGTGGGATCTCACCTAACTCTCCTGCCTTATCTGCCTCTGAGTGTGGCACTGTCTTATACGCAGAAAAGCCCTGTGCTCTTTAAGGTAAGATGAATCTTGCTCAGTTTTCTTCTGCCCTGTTTTGGATAACTGCTGACTTTCATTTAGGGAAGGCATACTTTGCCTCAGAAATGCTCTGTTTTCCTCCTTTGCCACCAGCCCTCAGTGTGTTTTTCTTATGCACTCAATTAAGGCATCACGGCAAATATTTGAAGATTGGATGCATGTTTGCTTTATTATTTTGGATCCTTGGGGTTTCTATTCATCGGGCTTACCCAGTTGTGTGAATTTGAAGTGTGTCAAAAGTTAGGCTGGTTTCTCTTTAACCCTACCTCTGGGGTCCTTAATTATCTTTCTTCCATGTCCCTGGAAATGAAAATAGCCATAAGACCCTTCTTTCCTAGAAAGGGCTTATTTCTTCCTGAAACAAAGTTGATTTGTACCCTCAGGTTTTCAGCGTTGAAAAATTATAATTTTTAAATTTATCTTCAGTTTGTTTTTACTGTTAGGATATAAGTGACAGTCTCTTGCTCTTGCAAACTTTCTACATTCCAATCTGGGTAAAAATTCTGCTCAACCACTTCTTTTTATTAATTTTTTGAATTTTTTAAATTATACTTTAAGTACTAGGGTACATGTGCACAATATGCAGGTTTATTACATATGTATATATGTGCCATGTTGGTGTGCTGCACCCATTAATTCATCACTTACATTAGGCATTTCTCCTAATGCTATCCCTCCACCCTCCCACCTCCCCACAACAGGCCCTGGTGTGTGATGTTTCCTAACCTGTGCCCAAGTGTCCTCATTGTTCAGTTCCCACCTATGAGTGAGAACATGCAGTGTTTGGCTTTCTGTCCTTGGCGATAGTTTGCTGAGAATGATGGTTTCTAGCTTCATCCATGTCACTACAAAGGACATGAACTCATCCTTTTTTATGGCTGCATAGTATTCCATGGTATATATGTGCCACATTTTCTTAATCCAGTCTATCATTGATGGACATTTAGGTTGGTTCCAAGTCTTCGCTACTGTGAATAGTGCCACAATAAACCTATGTATGCATGTGTCTTTATAGCAGCATGATTTATAATCCTTTGGGTATATACCCAGTAATGGGATGGCTGGGTCAAATGGTATTTCTAGTTCTAGATCCTTGAGGAATCGCCACACTGTCTTCCACAATGGTTGAACTAGTTTACAGTCCCACCAACAGTGTAAAGGTGTTCCTATTTCTCCATATCTTCTCCAGCACCTGTTGTTTCCTGACTTTTTAATGATTGCCATTCTAACAGGTGTGAGATGGTATCTCACTATGGTTTTGATTTGCATTTCTCTGATGGCCAGTGATGATGAGCATTTTTTCATGTGTCTGTTGGCTGCATAAATGTCTTCTTCTGAGAAGTGTCTGTTCATATTCTTTGCCCACTTTTTGATGGAGCTGTTTGATTTTTTCTTGTAAATTTCTTTAAGCTCTTTGTAGACTCTGGATATTAGCCCTTTGTCAGATGGGTTAGATTGCAAAAATTTTCTCCCATTCTGTAGGTTGCCTGTTCACTCTGATGGTAGTCTCTTTTGCTGTGCAGAAGTTATTTAGCTTAATAGATCCCATTTCTCAATTTTAGCTTTTGTTTCTGTTGCTTTTGGTGTTTTAGACATGAAGTCCTTGCCCATGCCTATGTCTTGAATGGTATTGCCTAAGTTTTCTTCTAGGGATTTTATGGTTTTAGGTCTGACATTTAAGTCTTTAATCTATCTTGAATTAATTTTTGTATAAGATATAAGGTAGGGATCCAATTTCACCTTTCTACATATGGCTAGCCAGTTTTCCCAGCACCATTTATTAAATAGGGAAACCTTTTCCCATTTCTTGTTTTTGTCAGGCTTGTCAAAGATCAGATGTTTGTAGATGTGTGGTATTATTTCTGAGGGCTCTGTTCTGTTCCATTGGTCTATGTCTCTGTTTTGGTACCAGTACCATTCTGTTTTGGCTACTATAACCTTGTAGTATAGTTTGAAGTCAGGTAGCATGATGCCCCAGCTTTGTTCTTTTTGCTTAGGATCGCTTGGCAATGAAGGCTCTTTTTTGGTTCCATATGAACTTTAAAGTAGTTTTTTCCAATTCTATGAAGAAAGTCATTGGTAGCTTGATTGGGATGGCATTGAATCTATAAATTACCTTGGGCAGTATAGCCATTTTCACGATATTGATTCTTCCTTTGCATGAGCATGGAATGTTCTTCCATTTGTTTGTGTCCTCTTTTATTTCACTGAGCAGTGGTTTGTAGTTCTCTTTGAAAAGGTCCTTCACATCACTTGTAAGTTGGATTTCTAGGTATTTTATTCTCTTTGAAACAATTGTGAATGGGAGTTCACTCATGATTTGGCTCTCTGTTTGTCTGTTATTGGTGTATATGAATGTTTGTGATTTTTGTACATTGATTTTGTATCCTGAGACTTTGCTGAAGTTGCTTATCTGCTTAAGGAGATTTTGGGCTAAGATGATGGGGTTTTCTAAATATACAATCATGTCATCTGCAAACAAAGACGATTTGACTTCCTCTTTTCCTAATTGAATACCCTTTATTTCTTTCTCCTTCCTGATTGCCTGGGCCAGAACTTCCTACACTATGTTGAATAGGAGTGGTGAGAGAGGGCATCCCTGTCTTGTGCCAGTTTTCAAAGAGAATGCTTCCAGTTTGTGCCCATTCACTGTGATATTGGCTGTAGATTTGTCATAAATAGCTCTTACTATTTTGAGATATGTCCCATCAATACCTAGTTTATTGAGAGTTTTTAGCATGAAGGGCTGTTGAATTTTGTCAAAGGCCTTTTCTGCATCTATTGAGATAATCATGTGGTTTTTGTCTTTGGTT
>NW_012116400.1:3076173-3095552 GCF_000951035.1 Colobus angolensis palliatus
ATTTTTGCATCAATGTTTATCAGGGATATTGGTCCAAAATTCTCTTTTTTGTTGTGTCTCTGCCAGGCTTTGGTATCAGGATGATGAAGGCCTCACAAAATGAGTCAGGGAGGATTCCCTCTTTTTCTGTTGATTGGAATAGTTTTGGAAGGAATGGTACCAGCTCCTCCTTGTACCTCTGGTAGAATTCAGCTGTGAATCCCTCTGGTCCTGGACTTTTTTTGATTGGTAGGCTATTAATTACTGCCTCAATATCAGAGCCTGTTATTGGTCTATTGAGGGATTCAACTTCTTCCTGGTTTAGTCTTGGGAGGGTGTATGTATTCTGGAATTTATCCATTTCTTCTAGATTTTCTAGTTTATTTGCATAGAGGTGTTTACAGTATTCTCTGATGTTAGTTTGTATTTCTGTGGGGTCAGTGGTGATATCCCTTTATCATTTTTTGTTGCATCTGTTTGATTCTTCTCTCTTTTCTTCTTTATTAGTCTGCTAGCAGTCTATCAATTTTGTTGATCTTTTCAAAACACCAGCTCCTGGATTCATTGACTTTTTGAAGGGTTTCTCCTTCAGTTCTGCTCTGATCTTAGTTATTTCTTGCCTTCTGCTAGCTTTTGAATGTGTTTGCTCTTGATTCTCTAGTTCTTTAAATTGTAATGTTAGGGTGTCGATTTTAGATCTTTCCTGCTTTCTCTTGTGGGCAGTCAGTGCTATAAATTTCCCTCTACACACTGCTTTAAATGTGTCCCAGAGATTCCGGTGTGTTGTGTCTTTGTTCTCATTGGTTTCAAAGAATATCTTTATTTCTGCCTTCATTTTGTTCTTTATCCAGTTGTTCAGGAGCAGGTTGTTCAGTTTCCATGTAGTTGTTTGGTTTTGAGTGAGTTTCTTAATCCTGAGTTCTAATTTGATTGCACTGTGGTCTGAGAGACAGTTTGTTTTGATTTCTGTTCTTTTATATTTGCTGAGGAGTGCTTTACTTCCAACTATGTGGTCAGTTTTGGAATAAGTGCGATGTGGTGCTGAGAAGAACATATATTCTGTTGATTTGGGGTGGAGAGTACTGTAGATGTCTATTAGGTCAGCTTGCTGCAGAGCTGAGTTCAAGTCCTGGATATCCTTGTTAACTTTCTGTCTCGTTGATCTGTCTAATGTTGACAGTGGGGTGTTAAGGTCTCCCATTGTTATTGTGTGGGAGTCTAAGTCTCTTTGTCTCTAAGAACTTGCTTTATGAATATGCGTGCTCCTGTATTGGGTGCATATATATTTAAGACAGTTAGGTCTTCTTGTTTAATTGATCCCTTTACCATTATGTAATTCCCTTCTTTCTTTGTTTTGATTTTTGTTGGTTTAAAATCTGTTATATCAGAGACTAGGATTGCAACCTCTTTTTTTTTCTTTTTTTCTTTTTTTTTTTTGATTTTCTGTTTGCTTGGTAGATCTTCCTCCATCCCTTTATTTTGAGCCTTTGTGTGTTTCTGTACGTGAGATGGGTCTCCTGAACACAGCAAACTGATGGGTCTTGACTCTTTATCCACTTTGCCAGTCTGTGTCTATTAATTGGGGCATTTAACCCATTTACATTTCAGGTAATATTGTTATGTGTGAATTTGATCTTGTCATGATGATGCTAGCTAGTTATTTTGCTCATTAGTTGATGCAGTTTCTTCCTAGCATCAATGGTCTTTACAATTTGGCATGTTTTTGCAGTGGCTGGTACCAGTTGTTCATTTCCATGTTTAGTGCTTCCTTCAGGAGCTCTTGTAGGGTAGGCCTGGTGGAGACAAAATCTCTCAGCATTTGCTTATCTGTAAAGGATTTTATTTCTCCTTCACTTATGAAGCTTATTTTGGCTGGATATGAAATTCTGACTTGAAAATCCTTTAAGAATGTTGAATATTGGCCCCCACTCTCGTCTGGCTTGTAGAGTTTCTGCTGAGAGATCCACTATTAGTCTGATGGACTTCCCTTTGTGGGTAACCCGACCCTTCTCTTTGTCTGCCCTTAACTTTTTTTCCTTCTTTTCAACCTTGGTGAATCTGACAATTGTGTGTCTTGTGGTTGCTCTTCTCAAGGAGTATCTTTGTGAGAATCACTGTTCTCTTCAAGTCTGTCAGACAGGACGCTTGAGTCTGCAGAAGCTTCGCTGCCTTTTGTTCAGCTATACCCTGCCTCCAGAGGTGCAGCGTACAGAGGCAGGCAGGCCTCCTGGAACTGCGGTGGGTTCCACCCAGTTCGAGCTCCCAGGTAGCTTTGTTTACCTAGTCAAGCCTCAGCAATGGCTGACACCCCTCCCCCAGCTTCGCTTCCACCTGTAAGTTTGATCTCAGACTGCTGTGCTAGCAGTGAGCAAGGCTCCGTGGGCATGGGACCAGCCAAGCTAGGCACAGGATATAATCTCCTGGTGTGCCATTTGCTAAGACCATTGGAAAAGTGTAGTATTAGGGCAGGAGTGTCCCAATTTTCCAGGTACCATCTGTCACAGCTTCCCTTGGCTAAGAAAGGGAATTCCCCAACCCCTTGCACTTCCCCGCCTGAGGTGATACTCTGCCCTGCTTCGGCTCACACCCTGTGGGCTGCGCCCACTGTCCAATCAGTCCCAGTGAGATGAAACCTGTACCTCAGTTGTAAATGCAGAAATCACCTGTCTTCTGCGTCACTCACACTGGGAACCGTAGACTGGAGCTGTTCCTATTCAGCCATGTTGGAACAATCTCTAACGATTTCTTAACTGTATAACTGTATAACTGCAAGTTATATAAACACTATTACCTCCATTTCCTCATACATAAAATGGGAATAACAATATCAATCTCATTTTTTTAATTGCAGATGACAAGAGCAAATACAGGTAAAAGCATTATGTGCTTAGTAGGAAGCAAGTACTCAATCATTAAAGATTACAACAAGCATTATATCAAACATTTTACTTAATTTGCATGCTGTTTCTTTAAAACTCACCAAAAAAATTGCAGAACAGTTTCATTACCACCTTATAGATGAAGAAACTGAATCTCAGTGAGATAAGTACCTCACTGAGAATACAAGTAGGTAACCGATTGGGGAATTTAAGCTAGATTTTTCTTATGCACTTTTTAATACCTCACTCTGTCTTCTCATCAATGAATGAGCCAAGTAGAGATTAACTAAGCCAGCTAGGTCATTTAAGACAACTATCCCAAAGGCACAACAAGTTTACAAATGTGGGCAATTTTTGGTGTCAAAAATAGTAATCTAGTAACCCCATTCAGTCACAACTAACTCACAGTTTAATTTGAGAATAAGCTGGGTATTAGGAGATTTAACCAAAAGTAATAGGATCGCAGGTAAGATGTGCTTTACCCAGTCTCCTCCCAAGCCATAGGTAGCTTAGACTCCTAGCAAGATGAGATCAAACAACTTATCCTTTTAAGGACATCTCCTCTAACCAGCAAACTTTAAGGGTAGGGTCTATATTACTCAGCTATTACCACAATAATGCTTCCTAAGCAACAACCCCAAAACTCAGTGTCTGAAACCAAGCATTCACTCTTCATACACACGAGCCTACAGATTGGCCATGGTAGCTTGGTTTCAGTTTAGGTTTGGTCTTTGTGGCTTCTTCTTAGGCCCAGCTAGAGGAACAGCTACCTGGAGGAACCACCTGAGGAATGTTTTCATGGCTAAGATCAGAGGCCCCCAGAAGGCTGAGCAGAAACTGGGAAGTCTCTTAAAGCTTTGGCTCAAAACTGTAACTTTTGTCTATATTCTATGGACCAAAGCAAGTCACATGGCCAAACCCCAAATCACTGGGGTAAATATATGCATTTCATGGAGGCCAGGTGAAGGGAGTAAATACTTAATGGGTACTAATATAATTTACCACACCCAAAGACTGATACTGTCCTTTAGAGTCAAGTTGCAGCATCAGAAATTATACAATTCCCCGTATCTACCAGTAATGAAGGAAAGAGAGTTGGGCTAACATGAAACTGGCTCAATTGAAATCATAAGCCAGAATGGGAAAAACTCTGTGATAATCATCACCACTTAGTTCTTTTGACATTGCAAACTGTAGTTATTCCCATGTTGTGGCATGCTGGTAGGAGTTATTCGAGGGGTGTTACTGTCCTGTGTAGACTGATCATAGCTGTCTGTTTTTTGCATTTCACATGAGCTGAAGCCTTTGAGTCAGAGGCCTTGGCTTGCAAAAATAGTAGGATTGGTGTCCATTCTGGAGAATATCACAATAATAAACTGCTGGATTCCATATTCTTTAACTTATATCTTTAGGAGATCATATTTAGTAGATATAAAATTTAGTCATTTTCTAGGACTAGGGCTGGAAGGGTGTATTTAGTGCCACATAGAATACTCATCTCTTCACACTAAAACAGTACAACTCCAGTGATCCATAGACCAATTCACCACCTGCCAACTTAAAATTGCTGATTAACAAATAAAACAGAATGTCGGACAGAATTCTATAATTTCAACAGGAAAAATTGTCATTTCATCTTTGACTCTTTGCTCAGTGAGGGGCAGCACTAAAATATGATTTTTTCCTATGAACTTCCTTTAGAAAACACCATTTCTAAAAATTGAGTATGCAAAGCCATAGATCATAAGGGCATACATAATGACTCTTTAAAGTTATATAATGTTTTTTCTTCTCTAGCAGATTGCTGAAAAGATAGTTTAGCTCATTAGTGACTGCCAAGATATCTCTGGGGTATTATAGCTGAGTATTATAACACAAACAGTTCCCATAATTTGAAATGAATTATTTTGAATATTTAAAGGTATCTCTTTACTGCAGATGCTTTATGGCACAATAAGACCTTAACTATACCTGACTAAATGCATTAGTAAATCAACATTATTGAAAAGTACTCTGGTGACATGAATTATCTTCCAAATTGCCACAGTGGCAAGAATGTTTACTTCGCTATAGCTGTCCAAAAACAGGACAAAAGGTAGGTCAGCAAGATTTCCCATGAGACTGCATTGTCTTGGGGGTTATTGAGAAATCCATGAAATGACAGGATAAAATTCACTGGAATGGAACAGCATTATGCATAAATGCAGAAAATGGTGACTCCAAATGTTTTTGTTATCTTTGACTTTTAGAGGTAGAAGAAACAGAGCTGAGAGGCAAACAACACAGAAAAATAAAGACCTTCAGCATGGCTTGTACTATATTATCTTCTGTTTTATCTTGGTTTCTCTGTATGTTTGTCTTGGATGGAGAACTAGATTTTAAGCACATTAAAAGCCATGCCATACTAGTATAACATTTATGTTAGCACTTACCCTATGTCGGGCATGGCCCTCCATGCTTTACATAAATCAACTCAGTTAATTTCCACAATAAGGTTTTTTCTTTTTTCCATTTTACTGGATGAGAAAACTAAGAAACAAAGTGGTAAGTAAAACTTGCCCAGCATCACATATAGTGAGTAGCATAGTTGGGATTTGGACACAGACATTTTGATTCCATAGCCGAAGATCCCAACCACCATATTAGACAGTTTGCTACCCTCCTATTTCCCCACTGCTCTTAGCTATCTGCTGGACAAAGAGGACTTCCTAGATATATTCCTCTTGATGAAATTCTTGCTAATAAAATAAATAAAAATGTATTTTTAATTCATTTAGAAAATGAGTATTTTATCTCATTTTCTTATAGTTTATTCCATCACTATCTCAAAGTCTTCTATTACATGCAGATACTCAAATATCCCCTATCTTTACTTGTCAGAAATGTCAGTTATGTTGTACATACTGTGCTTGGAGGATTTTCTTCAGGAGAATTCTGTGGCTGCATCCTGACTCAACAAAAAACACTGCTTTAATAAATGAGCAATATCTGCCCTGGGTATAGAATCAGGGAATAGTAGAGATACATTAGGGTTATATGGTAAAATACTCTCAACTCTCCCTCAGAATGTCCTGACCCCAAATGATACCCCCACTGATCTCCCTCCAATCCTTTCTGTTTGTACTTGCTCTATGTGTAACTTTCCATTGTAAGAACTCCAGGATATTGCAGCGCAGTTTAGCAGAATGAATGAAAGCTTTAGAATTATCAGACTGGGGTTAAATCCTGTCTTTTATACTTGTATTTAAAAAAATAGAAAGCTCAGCTCCTCTATCTGAATAGTGTGTATAATATCTCCCTCATGGTGTAATTATGATAAGTTAATGACATAAGGCAGAGGGCAGCAAACACTTTCTGTAAAGGGCCAGATAGCAAATATTTTAGGCTTCTTGGGCCACAGTTTGTGATCAGAACTAAGGGAATGTAAAAGCATATCCTTAGCAATCAGGAGCATTAATTTTCTTTGATGTTTAGAAATTCTTTTGCTTTTTTCAGTACAAAACATTGAAATGTCAAATTACTTTATTTAAAATACAGACATACCTCTGTGAGCTATAATAAATTATCATGGATAATTAATTCCTTAATATGAATGAGTATGTCAGTCACAGGTAATAATAAGAGTAACAAATCTCACTGGAGTGAGAAGGACACATGCTAGTGTCCCCATCTCACAGGTGAAGAACCAAGACTCCAGAGAAAGCCAGGGCCAGAGCCTGGATAGGCCATGAGGTCTCTGGAATCCTCAGGCAGTATTGGTCCTACTATCAAATCCGCATTTCCTAAGAGACCACCCAGCCATAGAGCCAATAATCTGCATTATCTCTCCACTCCTATGAAAATGCTCGGGCCCCTCTGTTCTCTAACAGCAGAGTGAGAAATTCTAAAACAGTACAAAGACAAACATTCACTGCCCCTACTGCCCTCTGGCCTCATTCCCCTACCCCACTATCATATCTCACTGTCTGTGTAGCAGGAGGCTTCAGGGCAGTTGCCTCAGACTTAAATTCCAGCTCTATCCCTTACAAAGATATAATCTTAGATTAAGTTACTTTTCCTCCTGTTGCTCCATTTTCTCATCTATGAAATGTGGCCAATGATACCTACTTTACTAGGAGATTGTGAGAACCTATAAATTTTGTGCTGCCATAACAAAGTAACTGAGACTGAGTAATTCGTAAAAAGCAGATTTTTAAAAGTCCCAGTTCTTGAGGCTGGGAAGTCCAAGATCATGGCACAAGAAGGTTAGGTGTCTTCTAAGGGTCAGGTCTCTGCTTCCAAGGCAAAGCCCAAAGTGCTACATCCTCCAGAGGGGAGAAACACTGTGTCCTCACATAGCAGAAGGGTGGAAAGAGAAGAAACTCCCTCCGTCAAATCCCCTTATAAGGGCACCTAAACCCATTCACAAAAGAGGAGCCCTTGTGGCCTAATTACCTCTTAATGGCCCTGTCGCCCAGGCTGGAGTGCAGTGGTGCGATCTCGGCTTACTGCAAGCTCCGCCTCCCAGGTTCATGCCATTCTCCTGCCTCAGCCTCCCAAGTAGCTGGGACTACAGGCACCCGCCACCATGCCCAGATAATTTTTTGTGTTTTAGCAGAGACGGGGTTTCACTGTGTTAGCCAGGATGGTCTCGATCTCCTGACTTCGTGATCTGCCCGCCTTGACCTCCCAAAGTGCTGGGATTACAGGCGTGAGCCACCACACCTGGCCAGCCCTAGCTCTTAATACCATCACATTAACAACACTTGAATCTTAGAGGGGCCACATTCAAAGGATAGCAGATGAGGAATGTAAGCACCTGCCCCTAGGCCTGGCACACAGGAAGTGCTCAATCAATAAATGCTAGTTTTCTTCCATTTCCCCAGATAAACCTCATAGGACTAGATTAACAATCTCTAGCCTTAAAGTCAGAGAAAGCCACTAAAGGGGAGTGTGAACAGGAAACAATTTGCAGCTTAAATTTCCTTTTAAATGATTAGCAAGTAAGTGTTTTCTAACTCCATTATTAATATTGCCTTTGAAATAAAACTTGTCACTTTAATGTGTTACATTGTGCAAAGACAGAACTGCTGCCCTGGAGGAGGAAAAAGGAGAAGTTACAACAGATGATAAAGAGGAACACTGGGATGATGCTTAGGAGCTTTTCCTCCCCTCTGCCAATAAATAAAAGCTATTTTCTGTGTTTTCTCAATTCTAATCTTATATTTCTTGCCATTTTCACCGAGTTCCCAGAGGTGAGCCATCCTATTGTTGACATTTAATAACGCCAAACAATAATCAAGGGCTCATTAGGCCAGAGAAGGCCGGGAGAAGTGCTCAGCATTGGTGGCTGCCTCTGGGTAGGGTCCCATTCAAACCATTTTAGAGAGTGGGGGCTGATGCTATTTGTAAAGCTGTCATATGTGGTGAGAAAGAAACACCACAGCCACCACTCCAGTTGTAAATAAAAGATGATGAAGACAATGATGGTGCTGCTTTGTGTAGACTAGGAAGGCTAAATGTGGGGGAAACTCAGAAGTTATGCTTGACCTTGAAAGAAGGTTAAGATTCAGATAAGCTAATATGAGGTAGAGATGCATTCTGCATTGGCACTGAGTGGGGAAAATGTATGTCTTGCTCAAAGCCCAGTGAGTGAACAACACAACTCACACCTCAAGTTTCCTTTTTCTAAGTTAAAAAATTTTTTTGGTATAAAGAACAAGGGTCAAAATATGATTTTTCCCTACTTGCAGAGGTGAAAGCACATTACCTAAAGAAGTCTTTTGTCTTCCTTTCATTCAAAATCTTCACCAAGTGTTATCAATACACCTTAACCTAAACACTGCCCTAATTCCCCTGTTCCTCTCGACTTGAGTGGGATGGCTTAGCCACTGCCAGCCACACAGCTACTCTCTGTATATCCTGCACACACAGTAGCAGCAAATCACACTGGGCCAAAACACTTAGGGAACTGGGGACCCATGTTGGTATTTAGGAAGAAGGGCTCCCAGTAAACTGAATTTTCTGCTCAACTCAGAATTAACCAGTTCAATAATTGATACTGAAAACCCTTCAAATAATGACTAAATCCATTATCCTATCTCAATGGACAATCTAGTGAAGGAAAATAAATCCTTTCTTGGTGGTTTGGGAAGCTGTAGGACCTTGGGTTTATCATTTATTTGAGCATTAAGCCTCCTTGCCTCACACAAGAGAATGAAAAGGAGAAAGTGTGCTGGAAACTAGACAGATTGAAAGCTGAGTCCACAACAATCTCAGAAATCAAGAGAGACTTACTTATTCTTCTTTAAGCTAAATGGGTAATGCCAGTTTCTTTTCACATGGCATATCTCTTTGCCCAAAAAGGCAGTAAAAAAGAAAAATATAGTTATATGGTATTCATAAGCTGAAGTATGGTTAATCACATTTTTACTAAATGTTACAATCTTCTCAAATGTTAGCACTTTATTTTCTACGTATTCACCCTTACAATATGGTATGCACAGTACATAGGAATAAATGTTACATGTTATAGTAATATTTCACTTTATCTGAATATAAGAGAATGAGAATGAGTTTTTTCAGATAACACTAATCCTTTTTAATTGCAATAATTAAAAAGAAAGAAAAGAAAAAACTTGTTTTAGTGGATCCCTTAGTTCCCTGCTTTATAGAACAAACTTCACTTATGCCGTAAAATAGTGTTGCCTTCCAGAGGCTTCTTGAGAGGAAGGGCTAGCCTCTCTATCACCTGTTGGCCATTTAAAATTTGCTAATCTATTGCAAAATGAAAAAGAGATCTAGCCAAGATTATTTGAATTAAATACAAGAGTAAATAACTCTTAATAAAGGATCAGAAAAGATTGCATATGAATAGGGTAACTATGTGTTTACTGCCCAACATACTTGAATGAATGGAGGTGCCATCAATGCATATATCAAAGCTGTAAACCAGTACTGTTCCAGGCACATGGGGTCATACTATATGTATGGATAATGCATATATATTGTCCTATAACATTTCTTCTTTGAATTCCAATCTAACTCTTGACAATACTCTAGATAGTTTATTTGTTTATCTATCCATCCATTCATTCTATGGTAATGGACAATTACCACCTAAGCCCTGTCAATGCACAAAGATTTGTACTAGGCACTGAAAGTACACAAAAATGCAAAATGGCAGGAAGGGGGAAAGAAAGCACTCAGGGAAAGAACATGGAAGTTCTCTGAAAGTTCAGACTTCCAGATATGAACAAGCAAGGTATTTCTGTAGCTGGTTTATTTTCAACTTATAATCAAATTTCAAGGTTGCTGAACTGATCCTAGGTATATAACTTTTAAAATTTACTAGAGAGCTTTGATTTACCTTCCCAAACACATCAGTTAGCTAAAACTTTGGAACTGACTCCAGGCTACAAGAATTCAATGGAGACAGTCTTAGCTGAAGGGAAATGTAACAGCAGTGTTAGCACTCAGCCACAAAATATTTGGAGATGGGGGATGATCACCAGAATTCTACCCTTCATTCTTAGGAGGTTCATACTGTCTTGACAGGCACTAAACACCAGGGCCTTTGAGACAGAGGTCAGGAAATTGAGAGCTTCAAGCCTCATTAAAGAATGTGACAATTATAGAAAAGAGAGAAATGTACTGAAAATAGGCCAAGATACTCATCCCCCGACACAAATGACTATGTAGTTACCCCAACCTGTTAAAAAATAATTACGGGCCAGGCACAGAGGCTCACGCCTGTAATTCCAGCACTTTGGGAGGCCGAGACGGGTGGATCACGAGGTCAGGCATTGGAGATAAGCCTGGCCAACATAGTGAAACCCCGTCTCTACCAAAAATACAAAAAATTAGCTGGGCGTGGTGGCAGGAGTCTACAATCTCAGCTACTCAGGAGGCTGAGGCACGAGACTCGCTTGAACCTGGGAGGCAGATGTTGCAGTCAGCCAAGATCGCGCCACTGCACACCAGCCCCGGCAATAGTGTGAGACTCCATCTCAAAAAAATAAAAATAAATAATTACCATCCAGGGAAAAGACTTTGTTATGAAGAGCGTTAGTCCTCACACTCAACCCAGCTAATGTTTGCAGAGAGGGCAAGATGTGGAAAGGAGCCTGAGGAGAGGGCTCTGACTAAGAGCTAGTATTTACTCTGCTACGAGTTCTCTGCCATGGCCCTGGGTGTCTGATTACCATCTCCCCTGAAAGGGAAATTTGCCAGGCCCTCCTTCAGAAGCTCGTTCTGGAAATGCTGCCTTGGGCAGGTCTGAACTCAGTCACAAGCAGATGCCACCAGAGCCACAAAATTACAAGACAATTGAGGAACCCCCGGTGATACCCTGAAGGTACAATGTGGGCTCATTGCCTGACTGTGGTCACTTTGAATTGATTCTTGAAATTTTTGCTAGAAAAAGATGCTAGACTAGATGGCTTCCAATATCCCTCCATCGGCAGCCAAGGGGGTTCCTTGCCTGTCTCACATGCTGAGGAGGACAAGAGGGGAGGCACCTGATGGCCAAGCAGGTTCTGAATCTCATCCTCTGTGACTCTGTCTTTCTCAATGCAAATTCTGGAGCTAGGATGGTTGCTTCTGCTACCATCTCTCATAGCCCCACTGACCATCACATAGAGAAATCCCCTTTCCTTTTTGTTCAGTTAAGATAGACTTGGAGTTGTAAAAGGGAACTTTTTTTCTGTGAAATGAAGATGAAAATTAACCTAAAAGAATGAAACACCCATGAAAGCAGAGAAACAGGTAGAACACTAGCTCCCAAACCAGACTGCCCATCAGAATAACCTGCAGAACTTATTTAAGTGCAGACCCCAAACCCAACCTATAAATTAAACTTTCCAGGGACAAAGCCTATGAATTGGTATCTGTATTTAAAATCCTCAGATGATGTTTATGCACCAGCCATCACCATCTTTGGACCAAACTTGGGAACCATTGCTCTAGCTTTTTGATCCTATGTAACTTAGTTGAGCCAAATAATCACTGATACAATTTTGTTTTGTGGTAGCAGGCAGTGTTCAAACCATATCATGAAGAGATGCATGAAATTGTAGATAAGTTGTCAGAAGCCAAGTGCCCCTCTCAGTAAATAATAAAACAAGTCATATATCAAAATACATGTACTGGTATTATGACCATTATTAACAAAAAAGAATACATCCTTAACACAATTTATTTTATAGACAAAAATTTTACATATTGAAGAATTTGGTTATATAACATCCCTGATTCTTAGATATCTGGCCCCAGCATGACTATTTTGAATATTCCTAAACTCACCATTCCAAAGATGTCTCTATCCACTGATAAATAGTTCATATTAATAACATTTTCTTTGTTAAATGGGGTCCATATATCTCTCAAAATTTTTCTGTGTTGGTCTTCTTTCTGCCCTCTACAGGAACCTAGCAGAGATGACTTCTCTGGCAATATTTCTCAAATGCTTGAAGACTACAGACATGATGTAATTTATCTTTTTTAGCCATCCTGCTTCCTCATAACTTTTCACATGAACTGCAGTCAACTTATTCCTTGATCATCCTGAATTACTTTCAGCCTGATTACTGGGCTTTCCAAGGGCTCTGATCTTTAGGGATTTATTTGCAACATATATCCTTTACCTGTTTGTATTAGTCAGGATAGTCTAGGCTATGGTAACTATATAACCATGAAATCTCAGTGACCTAAAACAACAAAGTTTATTTTTGCTCACACTGTTTATTCAACAAGGTCAGCAAAGGGCTCTCCTCTACACAGTCACTCAGAGGCCGAAGCTGAGGTTGGCTTCAATAGTTTGTAACTGCACCAATAAAATATGAGCCCTTCACAATCACTGCAACAGCATAAGAGAACTAGAGCATCTCACACCATTTCATAAGCCGAAGCTGAGGTTGGCTTCAATAGTTTGTAACTGCACCAATAAAATATGAGCCCTTCACAATCACTGCAACAGCATAAGAGAACTAGAGCATCTCACACCATTTCATAAGTGTGATGCACAGTCTATTGGTTGGGAGCAGTTAGACAGTCAGCTAATAGCAAATGGTTTAAGTAATGCAGGGTGAATATTAAGTAATAGGTGAACATGTATGTCATTTATCTTTCCCACCCTTTTGCAGTTGAAGTATAATGAACATACTTTCTATACAGATTTCCAAGACATTGATTAAAGTTTTGCAACAGACAGGGTCATGGACAGGATTTAAGAGCACTACTTCAGAGGCTTCTTCAACTTGACGTAATTTCTTTTGGCTGACAATGTCATATGTTGATGGTATAAAAAGCAATATAGGCCAGGCCCAGATAAAATAATCTCGGACTTTCAGTCTTCCTTTTCTTCATCTTATCCTCCCTGACTTCAAAGTTCACATAGAATGGTATCACACACAGAAGTTCCTCCAGCGTCCAGAGAGAGCAACCAGCACACGGACATCAAAATCCACTAAACATGAAGTTACTACCCGTGCTGAGCAAAAACCACTAGGTATGTTCTAGATACTTTTGCACCCAAGATCACACGTATCACTCCTCTCTCTAGGCAGAAACATTAACTATATACAGGAATTGTCATCATAATCACCATCAATTCTGTAGGATTCCCAACAGATCTTAGTTCAAGTAACATGGTCCCTAGAAATGAGAGCTGGAAAAAAACTTGAGATATGGAATGGTTTAACTCCTTAATTCCAAATCCTTATATGTATATATAACACACGTACTGTCTTAGTCCATTTGTTTTGCTATAAAGGAATATATGAGGCTGATAATTTATGAAGAAAAGAGGTTTATTTCACTTACAGTTCTTTAGACTATACAAGATGCATGCCACCAGTGTCTGCTGGTGAGGGCTTCAGACTGCTTCAATTCATGGTAGAAGGAGAAAGAGAAGTCAACGTGTGCATAGCTCACATGGTGAGAAAAGCAACAAGGGAGATAGGAGATGGTACCAGGCTCTTTTCAACAACCAGTTCTCACAGGAACCAAGAATGAGAACTCATGTACCCCCATAAGAATGAAACCAAGCTATTTATAAGGGATCTATCCCCACAATCCAAACATCTCACACTAAACCTCACCTGCCACACTGGTGATCAAATTTCAACATGAGGCTTGACACCAAACAAACCATGTCCAAACCATAGCCACAGCCATACACACACAGTTCACCCACATAGTTAGGCCCAGGGAAGTGGGATGACATAGTAGATGGTACAGTAGAACAAGCATCCACATCTCCTCATCTTTGTTACCATTGTTGTCTTTGTTACCATTGTCTTCTTTGTTCTTTCACAGGGAATGGTGATACATTCACCAGGTAATTCTCTACTACCATCCTGCCTCTGCTCATGCTGTTTCTACTGTCTGGAAGGCTTCCCTTACACCTCTGAGATTAGATTCTACTTACTCTTAAAGTTTAACTGCGACCTGGCCAGTATCTTTCTATATTCATCATATTATTACCCCTGTATCCATTAGCACAATAAGGACATACGACTGTGATAAATGAAAGAAGGGAAACAATTTCTGCAAGGGTCTAAGCAGACTCATTACAGTTCTCACAAGCTAATACTTCAGGGTTATTTTCACTCCCGATTTTATTGCCATGGTGAGCCCAGGAGAAAGTCTCTGCCGCTATCAAGACTGGATAGCTCAAAAGTATGGTCTCACCAACTGTGTGCACACAAAGAAACAAACAAGAGAAACATATCACGAGTGCACCTGAGATCCAAACAGTGCCTCTCACTTTAAGGAAAGTCTCACTTGGTAACATGGATTTTGGAGTATTATTGCTACAAAACATTCCAGAAAGTGTATTGTAAGCATTCTAAATTCTTTCTAATAATTTTGCCTGAAATATTTATAGGTGACATTTTGACTGTTCTTTTTCACAGAAATTCCTAGAGAGTGAAAACTCCTACAAATATCTCTTGATCGGTGTGCACTTGGAGAACTCAGCTCCAAATATTGACATGGACTACCACTACACTGTGTTAAATTTTTAATTACCCTCAAATATTTCATACTCTTATAACTAAATCAGATACATTTCTTTGTAAATTTATAGTATAAATTTTAAATTTTATAAATTTAAATAAAATAATTTAAAATACCTTCCTATGGCTCCAATATGTACTCCCACATTAGTAAGTTATGAGTGCTACAGAGTTATGCCAAGTTGCCCCTCCAGATAACTTTACTTCCAATTTAAGAAGCAGGATTCAGTAAATTAGTTCAACCATTGTAGAAGACAGTGTGGTGATTCCTCCAAGATCTAGAACCAGAAATACCATTTGACCCAGAAACCCCACAACTGGGTATACACCCAAAGGAATATAAATCATTATATTATAAAGATGCATGCACATGTATCTTCATTACAGTACTATTCACAATAGCAAAGACATGGAATCAACCCAAATGTCCATCAATGATAGACTGTATAAGGAAAATGTGGTACATATATACCATGGAATACTATGCAGCCATAAAAAGGAACAAGATCATGTCCTTTGCAGAGACATGGATGGAGCTGGAAGCCATTATCCTCATCAAACTAACACAGGAACAGAAAACCAAACACCACATGTTCTCACTTATAAGTGGGAGCTGAACAATGACAACACATGGACATGGACACAGGGAGGGAAACAACACACACTGGGGCCTGTCAGGAAGGCGGAGGGAGGGAGGCAGCAGGATAAACAGCTAAAGCATGAGGGGCTTAAATCCTAGGTGATGGGTTGATAGGTGCAGCAAACCACCATGGCACACATTTACACATGTAACGAACCCCTGCAGGTCCTGTAAATGTATCCCAGAACTTAAAATTAAATTAAATTAAATTTTAAAAATAAAATCACTTAGAAGTAACAAAAAAGCAGAATTAGACTAAATTGATCATCTACATAGCTATTCCTACTCTGTATGTTAATTTTGGAAAGAAGGCAGAAATGTACATGTTCTCCTAGGTTATTTTCCCAAGACTAGTTTAAGGGAAGCAGTTTATATGTGTCCATTCTTCTTTTTGCCACCTGAGTTTAAAATATTTATGGTGTAAATACCAATGATTTTTGCTTGTATTTACCTATCTTTTTTTTTTTTTTTTTTTGGTTTGCTATGCTACACATTTATTTTCAAGATACAGTAGAGATCAATAGCAACATTTCTAAGTCTAAAAACCTATTTTATATCAGAAATTTTAAGGGATAAGTAAAGTGTAATATTCTAATTAGTTCTATTTATTTTCTGGCATTAATGTTATAGAAGATGACAATCTAAAACCCGTAATAGGTAGATATTTTAAACCAAATCTACAGCAGTGAAAACATTTAGAAGGTGGCACATGACATTCAGGGATACAACTTTCCAAATATAAAGATTCCTTAGCTTACAACCACTAACTAGGTTAGGAATCAAAGCTAAGAAATAAGGAGATGGTGGCAATCAAAATGAAACTGGTAATCAGAGAGGATCTATATTTTCTAGAGGTCTCAAAAGTCAGAAATTATTAACCAGCATCCTAGCAATGGGTGTTTCCTTGAGAGGCTTAAAATCTACTAGGTGAAGAAACACACATTCTCAAATTAGCATAAAGAGAGAAGTATGTAGAGAGGCAAAGAGGACTTGAAACAGTTCGGTGTTTTCAGGAAGCAGTTAGCACTTCAATATGACTGGACCATAGGATGAAAAATAATGTAGGAAGAGATAAGGCCAGAGAATTCGACAAGGGTTTCATCATAGAGGATTTGGTGCTATCATATAGAAGTGCTTGGACTTTATCCTGAAATGATAGGGTCCTATAGAAGAGTTTAAGAAATAAGAGAGATAATATTAGATCTTAGTTTTAAAATAATAACTCATCTATAGTATTAGAAATTATTAAACTGCATATTATAAAATGCCATTTTAAGTAAGTCTACATGTGTTGTATGTATATATGATTTACACACACAGAAAAATGATCATATGTAAAATAAATTTAGTAGTTACCACCATGGAGTGGCTTTGAGATTAAGAGGGAGGACTTTTAACTTTGTAAATACATTATTTGAATTTCCAATATACACATCTATTTGCTTTTTAAATTTAAAATAAAGCTCACTCTGGCAGCAGCATTGATGTGCAAGACTGGAGTTGAAGAAACCACTTAAGAAGCTATTGCCATTTAATTGTCCAAATGATAGACAGTGGGAGTCTAAACAGAAACCGTGGCATCAGGGAAAGAGAAAGGAAGAAGTGGATTTGAACTGTAGTAAGGATGTAAACTAAGGAACTTGGTAGCATTGACTGTGAGAAAATGAAGGAGTAAGAGGTTAGAAAAACTTACAGGTTTCTAACTGAAACGACTCAGCTATGAGTATAGGAAATATAGGGTCAAACACAGACTTTGTGGAAACATATACCTTCAGGTTTGGAAATGTTAAGTTTAAAACACTGATGGGGCATCCAAGTGGGAATGGTCTTGTTGGAGAATCAGGTTTATATGCCCGGAGCTACAAGAAAAAGCTGGGCTGGTTAGTACAGAGCCGAGTGTAAAAACCAGTTATGCTATGCATATCAGGTAGTCTCCCGGCGAGAATCAGAATGAACCCAGATGCTCCAAATGCAGAGGTGATTAATAACAGCAGTGTCAGAAATAGGAACAAACCAGGAGAATTAGGCACCCAGAAGCTAGCAAGAGTGGAAAGCTGCTACCACCCCTAGGGCCAAGGGAATAAGACAAAGAAATAAAGTATTGGAGACAACTGAGAATTGAAACCATGGAGGGAGAATACTTGCTCAAATTTTTAGTAGTAAAGAGAGAGATACCATCATTGCCAAGCAGCCCCAAAGCAGAGATGAAGCAGGGAAGAAATACTCTAGCTTCTCTCTCCATTCTCCTGACTGCTGTTGGCCAAATGCAACCAGAAGGAAGATAGAGGTCAAAGGAGTTTGGATGATGCAATTCACAGAGGCCAGCCACCTGGCGCACAGAGGTAGGGAGAGGAGTGCTGAGAATGAGTCTGTAAGAGAACAATCATCACCACATGGACTCCTAGTCAATGATCAGCTCACTCCACTAAGTCATTTCTCTGGGGAAACTACAGTGACCTGGGGGAAGGAGAACAAACTGATATGAATGAAATAGTTACAAAGAACCTAAGGGCAGCACTATTCCATCCTGGACTTGGAAACCACTGAGACTTGGGCTCCAGTCCCTACTTTTCCACTTGCAGGCCCTGTCACTGTGGGCAACTTAAATTTCTCTGTCTTCATCTGTAAAGTGAAGATAAAAATGCTGCTGAATTTACAGAATTATCATGAGGATTAAATTACCTATTTTGTGTAAACATTTAATCCAATGCTCCTTACAAAGTAAGCACTTGGTGAATGTTAAAAGGAGGATGACAGTGACTGTGAGTGGGAATGGTCACTAATTCAGATCCTAAAAAGAGTAGGATGAGCTAGAGTAGACAGAGCTTTTCAAGGTACAGTCTGAATGATAGATAAGATTTAAGGAAATGCATAGGGAAATGCATTCATGCATAATTAAGGACATAGAGTTGGGAGCAGAATATTGTGTGCAGAGGACCATAAGGAGAACTGAGTGAGTATGTACTCTTACCTACTCTCATGTCACTTTTTTCTTCTTTTTTTTCTTTTGAGATGGCATCTTGCTCTGTCACATAGGCTGGAGTACAGTGGCATGATCTTGGCTCACCAGCAACCTCCCCCTTTCAGGTTCAAGTGATTCTCCTGCCTCAGCCTGCCAAGTAGCTAGGTATACAGGCACACATGACCATGCCAAGCTAATTTTCCTATTTTTTCAGTAGAGATAGGGTTTTACCATGTTGGCCAGGCTGGTCTTGAACTCCTGACCTCTACATCAATTCTATATCAATTGATACATGAACCTCAGAAGAAGAATCTGGTCCCTAGGTTTAAATGTGGAGGTTATTGGCATATAGACATGGGTGAAGCCATACTTGTAGCAAGATGCTCCAGGGAGCATATTTCAATAAAATGGAGTAGAGTACTAAGGAAGGAAGATACCTTTGGGTCAAGCTGAAGATGAATGGTAACGAAAGGAGACTGGGAAAGAGTAACTACAGAGGATTGGAGAATAAGGCTGCTTATTTTCCTTTTAAATCTAAATTCTTGGCCAGGCACAGTGGGTGACGCCTGTAATCCCAACTTTGGGAGGCTGAGGCAGGGGGGTCACCTGAGGTCAGGAGTTCTAGATCAGCCTGCCCAACATGGCAAAACTCCTTCTCTACTAAAAATACAAAAATTAGTAAGGTGTGTCGGGGGGGCCTGTAATTCCAGCTACTCAAGAGGCTGAGGCAGGAGAATCACTTGAACCCAGGAGGTAGAAGTTGCAGTGGGGCGGAGCAAGATGGCCGAATAGGAACAGCTGCAGTCTCCAACTCCCAGCGCGAAGGACACAGAAGACCGGTCATTTCTGCATTTTGAACTGAGGTACTGGGGTCATCTCACTAGTGAGTGCCGGACAATCGGTGCTGGTCAGCTGTTGCGGCC
>NW_012116400.1:3101862-3105789 GCF_000951035.1 Colobus angolensis palliatus
AAAAAAAAGAAGTTGCAGTGAGCTGAAATTGCACCAGTTAACTCCAGCCTGGGTGACAGAGCAAGATTCTGTCTTTAAAAAAAAAGAAGAATCTAAATTCTTACTAATACATTTTAGAAGTTGGTAGGGAATTGAAATTAAGCTTCTCCCCCAGTAGTTTGTAAAAGACATCCTTTTTCTCCTTTTAAATTTTAGGACATTTGCCCATCTGGTTTCTGGCATCTATCCCATTCTCTATAATTTTTGAAAGATTACCAGCAGGTTGTATGCAAGCCATCGTAATTTTTATAGCAGAAAATCTCTTTTCCTCTTAGGTAAAACAAGAAGCTTTAATTTTGCTTTACCTAAATGCCACCAAAGGAAAGGAGCCACTTAATTATTTGTCTTTTAAAACATGTTTTTCATTGCATTTGCAAAGGTTTACAAGGAATACATCTAGTGCTTAATTGCTTGTGGCTAGGGAATACAATCATTCTTCTGGAGTCTACCAAGTATTTATTGTGATTGTCTTAGCCTAGGTTTCAGGCTTATACCAGAAGACTGAAACTAATTGAGCCCAGACCCCAAAGCTATTAAAGAATGGCAGATTCGTGTTGAAAACCAGGGGTTATGTCAAGACTTTGACATGTAGGGGGTTGTTAATGTATTTTTTGGTGTGGCTAGAAAAAAAACTGAATGACGGAACTCATTCTTTGTCACATAATTATCTACTTCTTTGTTGAACCATCTGGTCCCCTTAGCAGTGTGCTAATACCATCATAAAACCAGGTTAAATTCATCTTCTGGTGATCAGTGGTTAATATGGTTTCATACAAATTATCCCGAGATTGTGAAATCTTTTCTATTAAAACTGTAAAGAGAGCACTAGCTATTGACAGGGCTTATCCAAATATTTGGGTGTGTGGATAAGAAATTATAAACTCTTTTGGCATCTTTTTGACTGACAGCATTTTTTACAGAGAACTGTTTACACCCAACTGCTCCTGTGTAACTTCTTGCTTATCTCTAATATTTATTACAAATATAAAATTGTCAATTTTTCCCACCTGATCGCTACTTAAAACCACACAGTAGTTCTTATTATTAGAATAAATATCTTACTAAAAGAGAGAATATAAGGAATTATTTTTTAAAAGTCAATACCTGTGGCTGTTAAAGAGAAGAAAGGGAATAAGTACAGCAAAACCTTCCAGAACTTGGCAGGAAAAGGGCCCTAAGCTGCAAAAAGAGAGGACTTGTTTATGAGACAAGTGCTATCTTCAGCTATTCTGCTTCCTAGATGGATATTGATCTCCATTCTCAATATTCAGATTCAGAATCTCATCCACTCCTTCCTAAGACCTTACTCAGTAGACACTTCAAACTGACTCCTCCTCCCAAGTCACCGATCTGGTCATATTGCTTCCTTATGCAAGCTTCTTTGATGATTTCCAATTACTTATAAAATTCTGATTTCCTAGGAAGTCATTAAGCCCTTCCATATTCTTGTCCCTGCCTACACTTGATATATCCCTCTTAGGCTGTAACCTCCAGCTACCCTAAAAGTCTCACAGGTCTTGGAGCATGCCAGGCTCCATCATGCCTCAGTGTCTTCACCATGAAAATATTTCTCTCTCCATTTGTCTTTTCCACAGTTTCCTTTGTTAAATCCTATTCAACAATCACTTTGGTGAACAGTTTAACATTACCAAATAAAATTGGTCAGATGCATGCATGCCTTACGACTCAAAAATGTTATTCTCAGATACATGATCAAGAAAAATACATACACAAGGACAACAAAAGATAGGTACCTGAAATGTTCATGCCATCATTATTTTAAGAGCTAAATGTTGAAAATAACCAAATTTTCATTAACAGTAAAGTGGATAAACATATATATATACACACACATGAATGACATGGAATACCACAGAGCGATAAAAATTAATGAAAAGTTGCAATATGAAACAAAACTGACCACTCCTAGAAACAAAATGTAGAACCAAATAACACAATATGAAAGCATATATACTGTGTGATTTCATTTACATAAATTTCTTTTTTTTTTTTTTTTTTATTAATTAAATAATTTTTTTTCATTTACATAAATTTTTTTTTTTTTTTTTTTTTTGAGGCGGAGTCTCGCTCTGTCGCCCAGGCTGGAGTGCAGTGGCTGGATCTCAGCTCACTGCAAGCTCCGCCTCCCAGGTTCACGCCATTCTCCTGCCTCAGCCTCCCAAGTAGCTGGGACTACAGGTGCCCGCCACCTCGCCCGGCTAGTTTTTGTATTTTTAGTAGAGACAAGGTTTCACCGTGTTAGCCAGGATGGTCTCAATCTCCTGACCTCGTGATCCGCCCGTCTCAGCCTCCCAAAGTGCTGGGATTACAGGCTTGAGCCACCGCGCCCAGCCTACATAAATTTCAAGTATAGGTAAAACTAGTCTGTAATGTTAAATATCAAGTATATTAATCTGTTCTCATGCTGTTAATAAATACACACCCAAGACAGGGTAATTTATAAAGAAAAGAGGTTTAATTGATGCACAGTTCCACGTGGGCCTGGGGAGAACTCACAATCAAGGCAGAAGGCGAATGAGGAGCAAAGTCACATCTTACATGGTGGCAGGCAAGAGAGCATGTGCAGGGGAACTCCCTTTATAGAACCAGATCTTGTGAGACTTATTCACTATCACAAGAACAGCATGGGAAAAATCCACTCCCATGATTCAATTACCACCCACCAGGTCCCTCCCATGGCACATGGGGATTATGGGAGCTACTAATTCAAGATGAGATGTGGGTGGGGACACAGTCAAACCATATTATTCTGCCCCTGATCCCTTTCAAATCTCATGTCCTCAGATTTCAAAACCAATCATGCCTTCCCAATTGGACCCCAAATTCTTAAGACATTTCAGCATAAACTCAAAAAGTTCACAGTCCAAAGTCTCATCTGAGACAAGGCAAGTCTCTTCCGCCTATGAGCCTATAAAATCAAAAGCAAGTCAGTTACTTCCTAGATACAACGAGGGGTACAGGCATTGGGTAAATGTATCCTTTCCAAGGGGGAGAAACTGGTCAAAATGAAGGGGCTGAAGACCCCTTGCAAGTCTGAAATCCAGCAGGCCAGTCAAAATCTTAGAGCTTCAATATGATTTCCTTTGACTCTATGTCTTACATTCAGGTCACGCTGATGTAAAAGGTGGGTTTCCACAGCCTTGGGCAGATCTGCCTCTGTGGCTTAGCAGCACACAGCACGCCCTGCCCCCCACCAGCTGCTTTCACAGGCTGGCATTGAGTGTCTGCAGCTTTTCCAGGCAAACAGTGTGGGTTGTCAGTGGATCTGGGGTCTGGAGGACAGTGTCCCCCTTCTCACAGATCCACTAGGCAGTACCCCAGTGGGACTCTGTGTGGGAACTTGCACCCCACATTTCCCTTTATACTGCCCGAGCAGATGTTCTCCATGAGGGCCCTGCCCCTTTAGCAAACTTCTGCCTGGACATTCAGGCATTTCCTTACATCTTCTGAAATCTAGGCAGAGGTTCTCAAACCTCAGTTCTTGACTTCTGTGCACCACAGGCTCAACACCACATGGAAGCCACCAAGGCTTGGGACTTGCACCCTCTGAAGCAATGGCCTGAGCTTTATATTGGCCCCTTTTAGCCATGGCTGGGACACAGGCACCAATCCTAATACTGCACAAAGCAGCAAGGTCCTGTGCCCAGCCCACAAAACCATTTTCCCCTCTAGGTCTCTGGGCCTGTAATGGGAGGGGCTGCAGTGAAGACCTTTGACATGCCCTGGAAACATTTTCCCTATTGTCTCAGTGATTAACATTTGGCTCCTCATTACTTATGCAAATTTCTGTAGCCAGCCTGAATTTTTCTTCAGAAAATGGGTTTTTATTTTTTTATTTTTATTTATTTATTTATTTATTTATTTATT
>NW_012116400.1:3111969-3118748 GCF_000951035.1 Colobus angolensis palliatus
GATGCCTCGCCTTGGTTCAGCTCTCACTGGTCGGGCCGCCACAGCTGACCAGCACCGATTGTCCGGCACTCACTAGTGAGATGACCCCAGTACCTCAGTTCAAAATGCAGAAATGACCGGTCTTCTGTGTCCTTCGCGCTGGGAGTTGGAGACTGCAGCTGTTCCTATTCGGCCATCTTGCTCCGCCCCCCGGGTTTTTATTTTCTATCACATCATCAGGCTGCAAATTTTCCGAACTTTAATGCTCTGCTTCCTCTTGAACACTTTGCTCCTTAGCAATTTCTTCTGCCAGATACCCTAAATCATTTCTCTCAAGTTCAAATTTCTACAGATCTCTAGCACAGGGGCAAGATGCTTCCAGTCTCTTTGCATAGCAAGAGTGACCTTTATTCCAGTTCCCAACAATTTCCTCATCTCCATCTGGGACCACCTCAGCCTGGACTTCATCATCCATATCACTACCAGCATTTTGGTCAAAGCCATTCAACAAGTCTCTAGGAAGATTCAAACTTTCCCACATCTTCCTGTCTTCTGAGTCCTCCGGGTCTCTAGGAAGTTCCAAATTTCCCACATTTCCTATCTTCTTCTGAGCCCTCCAAACTCTTCCAATGTCTGCCAGTAACCCAATTCCAAAGTTGCTTCCACATTCTGGGGTATCTTTACAGCAGCACCTCACTCCTGGTACCCATTTGCTGTATTAGTCTGTTGTCATGCTGCTAATAAAGACATACCTGAGACAGGGTAATTTATAAAAGAAAGAGGTAAAACTGACTCACAGTTCCACATGGCTAGGGAGGCCTCACAATCATGGTAGAAGGCAAATGAGGAGCCAAGTCACATCTTACATGGCAACAGGCAAGACAGAATGTGCAGTGGAACTCCCCTTTATAAAACCATCGGATCTCATGAGACTTATTCACTATCATGAGAACAGCATGGGAAAGACTCACTCCCATGATTCAATTATGTCCCACCAGGTGGACGTGGGAATTATGGGAATTATGACACGTGGGAATTATGGGAACTACAATTCAAGATAAGATTTGCGTGGGGACATAACCAAACCATATCATCAAGACAGTGGTTACTTTTAGGGAGGAGGGTTGGATAGTAATTAGGACAAGGCAGGATGGAGCTTCTAGATGTTCAAAATGTTTTGCTTCTATTTCAGAATAATTCATCAACCTGTACACTGAAGGTGTGTGCACATTTCCATATGTATACTACACATCAGGAAGAAGTTTTTTGTTTAATTTCTGTTTTTCAAAGTCAAGATCAAGCAGTATCTTTTTCCATAAAGCTTCGGCTGATCTCTCTAATTTAGAATCACTTGTCTCTTTCTTTGGGTTCCCTTTGGGCCTGATTTTTTTCTCTCTCAAGGTATTTAATTAACATGCCTTGAATTTTAAGCAGGATTGTAACTTATATGACATAGATTAGGTAATTTAAAAAACCCTTATCAAATGAAACAAAGAAATAGAGATAACTGGAAAGAAAAATGTGGCAACTCCTTCATATCAGCGTTGTTCAAATCTGGGTTTTGGTTGATGGCTCAGCTTAGCAATGGTGCATAAGCAATTGTCCTTGCTACATCCTTCTGCTGAAGGGAATAGCAAGTAAAATTCCTTTCTCCACCTTTCTTCTTATCCAGCTGTGCAATGTTGTTGTTTGTTGTTTTAGTGAAACAGGCTGCAACATGGTATATGTTTCCAAATATTGGGAAACAATGAGCAAAGCCACCTAGCAAATTAAGAATGTTATTACTTTGTGTTTTCAATTTTTTTAAACAGGGGAATGATTCAGGAAATGGTTCAACTAAGCCATCTCCAGGAGCTGAGCAAAGATATTAAGTCCACAGTCAGAGTTTTTGTGGCATATGGAGTGAAGCTGCCAGGTTAATCTATACTTAACAAATCCAGATCTGCAGGAACTCTTTCTATTACTCTTACCTTCAGAATAATCTGTAATTCTACTAGAAATACTCATCTCACTGCCTCTTGTAGTCCCATGTGACCACTATACTAGATTCCCAGGGACCTTTTTAAATTGCCTTGAAATCATTTAGATCTCACCCTCTTTCCCAGAGCAAACAGCCTTCCTGAGGCTGAGGTTTTCAAAGTTACTGAGCAGTCTTAGATGGCTGCATTCTTAACGTTCTGAGCTCAGGTCTGTCTTCCCTCTTCCTGGTTCCATCACATCAAGACACATATGATACACTCACTGAGGACAAACTGTGCCATTGCCCATAGTGCTTTGCCCCTTGTAGGTAGTTGTTTCTTGACCTATTAGATGAAGTATGGAATAAGGTGAAAATCATTTTTATTTCCCTGGCTCAGTTTTTCAAAGTATGTAAAATGAGCAGTTACTCTTCTGAGCTAGAAAGATGCTCTCAGCGTTTAAATGCCCCAATTGAAATTGTTTATTCACTCAGTTGCAACTTTTTAAAACTGGAAAGAGAGAAAGAAAGAAAAAGAAAAAGGAAGATTTTTAAAGTTGCTCTTAGCCAGGTTCTCCAAAGCCTGGACGAATGTGTCCATTTGGTGACTTGTGACCACCAGCGTATTTAATTAATCCATTAGAAATTTTCATTCAGACTTTTAATAATAATGTTTTATCTGCTCCTTGCTCCTTATTACTGCATCACAAAGTCTTCCCTGACTCTTCTTGCCTATTTCCTTTCAACAGATTTAAAGGCAATCTTAATATTTCTTTTCTGGAATATTTTCCCTCAGAAAAACTAGAATTTGAATTCCCACTGTTTATATCAGTCTGCTTTGTTTTCTACAAGCTACTCTTCGGATAGGGCCTACTAGTTGAAATGCTACATTTCTAAGCTACTAAATCTTATTTATCTAGTCACAGGGCACTTTGCTACACCACTCCTCCACTGTTTTAAACAGAAGCCCATCTTCCCTTAGGTGGTACAAGCACTGGGCTTTTTGGTCATGCTAGCTGCTATAAAAAACAAATCCCCACTGTTCAATGGCTGAACTCAACAAAACTTTTTTTGATGCTTATGTTGGTGTGGGTTACATAGGGAAGGTGCAGATCAGCAAGCACCTTTCCTCCAATAAGTGATTCAGAGACCTAGGCCCTCTCTGTCTTGGCGAGGTGTCATCTTCTGGGGCCTTGAAAACCTCTGCATCCAATCAGAGGAAAAGAGAGGGAAGAAGACATATGACTTTATCAAAACAAAAAAAAACAGAACTCTAAATGTTATAGGCCTCCTCCTGTTTACATGCCCTGGCTGGGTAACTGCCTCCCAGTAACACCACCAGATTATGGAAGGGTAAGTGTGGAATTTTGTGGAGAGTTAACCAACTCTGCCATGGTGCCATGACATTGGTGCCACAAAGGTCTTCTCAATTTCTTAAATAATGTATAACATTCTTCTCTTAAAATTTCATCATTAAATGAAATACTTTTTAGAAATTATTATATGACAGGTACAGTACTGGGCCGTGGGAATACAAAGATGTGATCTTTGATCTCAAGGATCTCACATTTGGTTCTAAAGAAAATATAGATATTTAATCAGTAAAAGAAGGTGACTGAACACCCATGCTGATGCTCATAATTTAGTGAAGAACAGAGATATTAAATAATTACTTAATGTATAAGTGATTAAAGTGTAGAAAAAGAGAAATACCCGGGGATATGGAAGGAAAACAGGACTTAATTTGGTGGGAAGGTTGAGGAAGTAAAGGATCATGAACAAAAAGATTTTTATGAGGAAATACTCTTCACAGATGGGCCAATTCTTTAGTTGATTGGTCTTCAACATTTTGCTCACTTGTCCTCAAAAATAATTTTGAATTAATATACATTCACATTTTAAGTTGAATCTGAAGTTTTCCATTATAAATTGACATGAGCAAGCTTAACTTTGTCAGAAATGTTTTATTTCCTCCACAAATTCACATTTTTATTATATTTATTGCTTAGAATTTCAGGTGTTTTATGCTTGAAAGTTTTGGGGTTTTTTTGCTTTTAGACAGTCTCTCTCTGTTGCCCAGGCTGGAGTGCAGTGACACCATTTCGTCTCACTGCAAGCTACCGCTCCCAGATTCACGCTATTGTCCTGCCTCAGTCTCCCAAGTAGCTAGTACTACAGGCGCCCACCATCTCGCCAAGCTAATTTTTTTGTATTTTTAGTAGAGACGGAGTTTCACCATGTTAGTTAGCCAAGATGGTCTCGATTTCCTGACCTTGTGATATGCCCGCCTCGGCCTCCCCAAGTGCTTGGATTACAGGCGTGAGCCACCATGCCCAGCCTGTTGCTTTTTAAAAAAATAATTTCTCACCCTATAACACGTCTCTGCAACAACTATACTTAGATAAGCTCAAATTCAATTTTTAAAATATTTTAAGTATTAGACAAAGTGTAAATGGCTGTTTTCTGGATTATTATACTATCAGTATATAATTGATGGAGGTGGAGAACAGAATCATCAACACTAAGTATCAGGTTGTGACAAATGTTTTAATATAAAAAGAGGAATTAGGAAATTTTAGGGAGATGAAGGGATTGTTTCTGTATCTTGACCATGGGGTAGTCACATGACTCTATAATATTTATCAAAATTTATAGGACTCAATACCAAAAAAGAATAAATTTAAAAAATAAATGTACACAAATTTTAAAAGGTAGTGTTAACATCTGACCATTTCTCCTTGCAGCTATTTTCTTTGTTCCTTCTGAAACTCCACTGCTTCCATTTTAGCAAAGTGTAATTTATCTCTGAAGATTTTCTCTTTGAAAATATTTTTCTCAACATTATATATATTTTTCTCAAATTACTGCTAGCAGCTTACATAGATCAGCAAATCTTGAAAAGTATACTTTTGGCATTGCCCAGTTGAAAAGTTTACTTTCCTCTAGTTTGGTAGATTAACATTTGCTTTGTTTTTTTGTTTGCTTGTTACAGTCCAGCATTCTTTTTATTTCCACTTGACTCTACACCATAGGCTTTTTTCCTTGAAATTAAGAATGATTTGAGAACTTGATTTTTAACAACCACTTAGCATTCCATTATATGAATCTAACAATCTATTTAACAAATCCCTTCTTATTGGGGAATATAAATAAATAGTCTTCCTATTTGGTTGTTTTAATATTTTTTGTTATTATATACAACACTGCTAGGAACCTCCTTGGAAATAAATCTTTGTGAACATTTCTTGTGATTTCCTTCAGATAAATTGTTATAAATGGAATTGCCTTATCAAAAGGTATAAACATAAACCCATATAAATAAATGACTTTACCAATGGTTGTGACAATTCACACTGCCTCCATAAAGTTGAGGAGTTTATTTTCCTCAGAACCATTGACAGCCGTAACTACTATGATTTTTTTAAAGTTTAGTTAAGATGACAAGGAAAATATATATCTCACTGTATTAATTTTAATGTTTTTATTACTAGTGACATTGAAATTTTTCATATATTTATGGGCTGTTTGTAGTTTCTTTAATTTTATTAAAAATAATTTCAACTTTGGGGGGTGGAGCAAGATAGCCGAATAGGAATAGCTCCAGTCTCCAACTCCCAGCGCGAGCGACACAGAAGACCGGTGATTTCTGCATTTTCAACTGAGGTACTGGGGTCATCTCACTAGGGAGTGCCGGACAATCGGTGCTGGTCAGCTGCTGCAGCCTGACCAGCGAGAGCTGAAGCAGGGCGAGGCATCGCCTCACCTGGGAAGCGCAAGGGGGAAGGGAATCCCTTTTCCTAGCCAGGGGAACTGAGACACACAACACCTGGAAAATCGGGTAACTCCCACCCCAATAATGTGCTTTAAGCAAACTGGCACACCAGGAGAATATATCCCTCACCTGGCCGGGAGGGTCCCACGCCCACGGAGCCTCCCTCACTGCTAACACAGCAGTCTGCGGAGACCAAACAACAAGGCAGCAGCAAGGCTGGGGGAGGGGCGCCCGCCATTGCTGAGGCTTAAGTAGGTAAACAAAGCCGCTGGGAAGCTCGAACTGGGTGGAGCTCAGAGCAGCTCAAGGAAACCTGCCTGTCTCTGTAGACTCCACCTCTGGGGGCAGGGCAGAGCAGCAGAGGCAGCAGCAGAGGCCTGTGCAGATGCAAATGACTCTGTCTGACAGCTTTGAAGAGAGCAGTGGATCTCCCAACACGAAGGTTGAGATCTGAGAATGGACAGACTGCCTGCTCAAGTGGGTCCCTGACTCCCGAGTACCCTAACTGGGAAACATCCCCCACTACGGGCAGTCTGACACCCCACACCTCACAGGGTAGAGTACACCCCTGAGAGGAAGCTTCCAAAGTAAGAATCAGACAGGTACACTTGCTGTTCAGCAATATTCTGTCTTCTGCAACCTCTGCTGCTGATACCCAGGCAAACAGGGTCTGGAGTGGACCTCAAGCAATCTCCAACAGACCTATAGCTGAGGGTCCTGACTGTCAGAAGGAAAACTATCAAACAGGAAGGACACCTATACCAAAACCCCATCAGTACGTCACCATCATCAAAGACCAGAGACAGATAAAACCACAAAGATGGGGAAAAGCCGGGCAGAAAAGCTGGAAATTAAAAAAATAAGAGCGCATCTCCCCCTGCAAAGGAGCGCAGCCCATCACCAGCAAGGGATCAAAGCTGGTAAGAGAATGACTTTGTGAGAGAAGAAGTCTTCAGTCCATCAAACCTCTCAGACGTAAAGGAGGAATTACGTACCCAGCGCAAAGAAACTAAAAATCTTGAAAAAAGAGTGGAAGAATTGACAGCTAGACTAATTAATGCAGAGAAGGTC
>NW_012116400.1:3126108-3173658 GCF_000951035.1 Colobus angolensis palliatus
CACAAGTATACATATGTAACAAACCTGCACGTTATGCACATGTACCCTAGAACTTAAAGTATAATAAAAATAAAAATAAAAAAAAAGAAATAATTTCAACTTTTATTTTAGATTGGGGGGCACATTTGCATGCTTGCTACATGGGTATATTGTATAATGCAAAGGTTTGGGATACAAATGATTTTATCACCTAGGTAGTGAACATAATACCTAATAATTTTTTAACCCTTGCCTCTTCTTTCTCCTTCCTCTCCCCTCTAGTAGTCCCCGGTATCTATTTCTGTCATCTTTATATCTGTGGATCTAATGTTTAGCTCCCACTTATAGGTGAGAACATGTGGTATTTGGTTTTTCATTCCTGTATTAATTTGCTTATGATAATGGCTTCCAGTTGCATCCATGTTGCTGCAAGGGAAATTATTTCCTTTCTATCTTATGGCTCTATTATATTCCTTTGTGTATATGTATCACATTTTCTTTATCCCTTTCATCATGGATGGGTACATAGGTTAATTCCTTGTCTTTGTTATTGTGACTAGAGCTGAGGTGAACATGCAAGTAAAGTACTGTGTGTTTTTAATAGAATGATTTACATTCTTTAGGATCTATACTCAGTAATGGGATGCTAGGTCAAATGGTAGTTCTAAGTTCTCTGGGAAATCTGCAAACTGCTTCCCACAGTGGCAGAACATTACCGACAACAGTGCAGAAGCATTACCTCTTCTCTGCAGTCTTACCAGTATCTGCTGGGTTTTGACTTTTATTAATAGCCATTCTGACTGCTGTGAGATGGTATCACATTGTAGTTTTGATTTGCATTTCTCTAATGATTAGTGATGTTGAACATTTTTGTATGTTTCTTGGCCCCTTGCTATGTCTTTTTTTGAGAAGTGTCTGTTCATGTCTTTTGTCTACTTTTTAATGGATTTATTAATATTTGTCTTTTGCTTGTTATGTTTCTTACAGTTCTGGATGGCAGACCTTTGTTGGATGCATACTTGCACTACTGCAAATATTTTCTACTATTCTAGAGGTTATATAGGCTGTCTGCCTTTCAAGTGGGGCATTTAGACCATTTACATTCAAGGTTAATATTGATACGTGAGGTTTTGATCCTATCGAAAAGTTTTTAGCTTGTTGCTTTGTAGTTTCTATTGTGTGATTGCTTTATAGGGTCTGTGGGATATGTACATAAGTGTGTTTGTGGTAGCAGGTATTATTCTCTTGTTTCCATATTTAGAACCCTCTTAATGATCTCTTATAAGGCTGATCTAGTGGTAAAAAATTCCCTTAGTGCTTGATTGTCCGGAAAAGATTTTATTTCTCCCTTGCTTATGAATCTTAGTTTGGCAGGATATGAAATTGTTGGTTAGAACTTATTTTCTTTAAGAATGCTCAAAATAGGCCCCCAATTTCTCCTGGCTTTTAAGGTTTCTGCTGAAAAGTCTGCTGTTAGCCTGATGTAGTTCCCTTTGTATGTGATATGCCCTTTCTCTCTGGGTGCCTTTAAGCTTTTCTTCTTTAGTGTTGACCTTGGAATGTCTGCTGGCTATATGCCTTAGTGATGTTAATTTTGTGTAGTATCTCACAGTCATTCTATGGATTTATTGTATCTGGATGTCTACCTTTCTAGCAAGATTAGGTGAATTTTCTCTCAAACATGTTTTCCAGGTTATTTACTTTTTCTCCTAGTCAGTCAGGAATGCCAATAATTTGTAGGTTTGGTCATTTTGCATAATCCCATATTTCTTGAAATCTTTGTTCATTTTTAAAATTATTTTTTCTTTATTTTTGTCTAACTGAATTAGTTTAAAATATGGGTCTTTAAGCTTTGAAATTCTTCTACTTGGTTCAGTCTATTGATAAAGTTTTTGATTGTATTGTGAAATTCCCTAAGTGAGTTTTTCAATTCCAGAAGCTCTGATTGATTTTTTTTAAACAAATTTATCTCTTTCTTCATTCCTGGGTTGATGTAGAAGTTTTTATGTTGACTTTCAGTCTTGTCTTGGATCTTGTTGAGCTTCCTTGCAATCCATGTTTGAATCTTCTGTCATTTCTGAATTTCCATTTTAGTTAGGAACCATTACCAGAGAGCTAATGTGCCCTCCTTTGGTAGAGTCTCTACATTCAGATTTTTTTATGGTGCCAGAATTCTTATACTGGTTCCTTCTCATCTGGAGATACTGGGACCTCTGATTTTTGTAATTATTTTCATGCAGGTAGGAATTTCTTTCTTTCCCTATATTATTATTGGTTATTTTTTCTTTCTCTTTCTATTCATCACCCTCCCTAGGCAGTGTGATTGTAGAGAATTTTAGATAGGGTTGTTTGGCTTTGCATCTATTGCTTCTTTTGTCAGGTTTTGAACTGGGTTGCACAATTTGACCTAGAGGCCAGTAGATGACACTTATGGATAAGAGCCAGCTGCAGCCAATGTGGTTGATTATGTACTTGATGTTTACTGGGGTAAGTTCTCTGTAGCCTCTGACAATGGGCTGATCCATGGAGTGCACAGTGGCCTGAGCTCCGTTTAGCCCCATGGGGAGGGTGAAAGATGGGTGGGGCCAGACTAGGCAGGCCAATCTACATATCCCTGGCAATGGCAGGCTCATATCTGCAACAAGAGAGAATTTAGTGGGTAGCTACTAAATGCCTAGGCATGGAAATGAGAACCCCTTTAGCCCCGAGTTTTTTGCATCAGTGGAGGGGACAGCAGCCTAAACTACTAATCCAAGTGAATGGGTATTACAATTGCCTGGAGATCAGCCTGGAGATCTGCCTGGGCATGGGGTGGAGAGAGCCCCACTGCATCATGATCTCTGCCGAGGAAAGGTAGGGTGGCTCAGGCTGCTGATCTAGGTGAGTGGGTGCTTTCAATGTCTAGAGATCTGCCTGAGAGTGGAACAGAGAGGGCCCTACTGTACTGCAATCTATATCCTGGAACTCATAGGGGCTGAGATTATATGGGTTCAGATTAAAAATAACATCCTGCTCTTGGTCCTGGGTCTAGGAAAATGTTTGCAGCTTCTCCCAGTGTCTTTACCTAACAGTATCTCTAAGTGTAACCCAAGTTGGCTCCCAGGCTTGGGAGAAACAAAATGCTCTCCCTTGTCTTGGGTTGCTCAGATCCCCAGTGGAAAGGTGAATCACAGAGGGAGGCTCTCTGCCTCTCTCACATCCTGGGACTTCACTTACTTTTACCAGCTGGATGCTGTCAAGTGGCTGTTTGCCTGCATTCTTCTCCCTGGTATTTGGGGTGTGTCCTTCATGCTTCCAGTGAATTTCCATTTTCCTTTTTGAATTAAAGCTCACAGAGTTGAACTTTATGCACTATCTTGTTATTTCCAAGTGGCTGAAGAACACTAAAAGCCTCTAATCAGCCATCTTGGGGAACAAAATGAAGTAGCATTTGCAAAGAAGCTAAGTAGTACAAGTGACACAGGAAATATTATACAATAAAAAGAAGAAATAAAGTATGGTTACTTTTCAGTGCTTTTTTGCAAATTAGTCTTTGAAACGTTATTTAAATTCTAAGCATTACAGTTAGGACTCCAGATATTTTTGCCCAAGACCTTGATTTAAACCTGTTTCACCTCAATTGCTCAACTGTTCTTTCCATTACTTTTTATATACTGTACATCTCAGAAATTTTATAAATAAATAAGGATTGTTCTCTGAGTTGTTGTACAATGGTGAAAACAAATACTGTGTTTAGATAACACTGTATTACTCAGCCTGATGGGTCAACTGTTTCACCATCATGGAGCTGATGTCAGTAGTCATATTAATAAGCTGTCACTCCATAATCAACTTACTATTCAACTGATTTGTAAAATATAGCATTCACTCCCGAATTCTATAATCCCAACATTTTGGATTGACTGTATAATATCAACATGGTGGCCTGGGTTCAGGTCTCCCACACTTTACTGCAGAGTTATACAAATAGTGAGAGCCAATTGGCCAGCAACCTCTTTACTGGGGTCCAGGTTCACAGTTCTACAGGTCTTCATGATAGAAATAATTACTTATCAACCATACAAGGTGACTTTATAGGATCATTAGAGCTTCTCCAATTATAAAAAAAAAAACCCTACATGTTCTACTGTTTGATACATGCAAGACAAATATCAGAGCTTAATTCCTTTATCTTGATTCCAGGTCTCTCTTGAACTTGTGGCTTTTGTTTGAGTTAGGTGGTATTTTGCAGTAGGATTCTAGCCAGAGGAGACATCGTGCAATAGGATGTAGTGCCCAGTTCTCAGATAGTAGGGAAAAGGCAGGCAAGAATGCCTAAGTATTATTAGGTTGATGCAAAAGTAGTTGCAGTTTTTGTCATTAAAAGTAATGGCAAAAACCACATTATTTATTTTGCACCAACCTATAGTTGAAGTATTAGCTGAATGAATAAATACATGGGACAAAGGGAAAACATGTGGACAATGGAATGTGAGATGGAAGCAGGAGAAGATGGGGCAATAGAAGAGTAGGAGGAGGCATGGACATATTTGAAAGTCTAAGGAACAATATAGCTTGAAGATAAACTTAGTATATTTTATAGTTTATCATTTACATACCTTAAGGTACTGCATAAACTTGATTCATCAAGGAGAGATTCTATATTCTTTAGTTTTGATTTTTTTGCATCTAATCCATTTTTTTATTTTCAAATTAAAAAATCAGGTATAGAAAATAATGTAATTTTCAATTAAGCATTGTATTAGGTTAAACAGATACTTATGACTATTGAGAGCCCACTCTAATGGACTGCTCTATATTAAACACTCACTGAATACTTTCTCTGATAAATAGTGCAGTTTATAATAACGAATTATTTCCTGTCTTCTCAACAAATTTCTATGTACCATCATTTTCTACACAAGTGACTGTACAGGAAAATTCCCCAGAAAGTTATTTTCCCTTTAGAAACCTGAAATATCAAACAATGAGCATCTCTTCTCTTCATTCTTGCATGCATACTAAAAGTAGTTAAGTATCCTCTCCTTCAACTTATCTTTTAGGGTTTCATCAATCTTGGCTGCATATCTAATACGAATTTTAGAAGGGAGTATTGTTTAGCATTGGTTTGTCAGCTGCTGCCTTCCAGATATATTATGTTGAACTGTAAACTCCCAAATCTTTATTCTATAAGTTTACGTGCTTTGCTGAACATAATCTAGACCCAGCAGAAATATTAAATCATGCTGATGTTAAATCTGGTGTCAATAAAGCTAGTTTACACAAGCCAGAAACTTAATATATCAGTTTCATAGTGTGGGTAGCAGAGCATGTGAGCCTTGACATGTGTAAGGCAGGACTGGGAACAGGGAGCTGGGAATGAGCAGAACCCAGGGTAGGAAAGAACACTCACTGGCTACAGAACTGCCCTTCTCTCAGGAATAAAGGACAATTTGCATCACAGCCCATAGGGGTATTAGTTCCAAGCATTACTGATGTTAATGAGGATCCCATCTGCAGGAAAGGAAAAACACCAGGAGTCACCAAGCAAACACAATATACAAAGTCAGGTGGGTAGCAGCCTCAGAGTTTGGGGTGGTCCATTTAATTTGGAACAAGACCCTGTCAGTGGCTGGAACTAAAGGGGATGGCATCCAGCTGCCAAATTACAGGGAATGTCAAGTGTTAGGCATGTTGACAAAATCCTAGTCAGTTGGGCTGGAGTTCAAAGCAAGCCTCCAGGGCCAGCAGGGGAACTAGAGTGTGAAGCTGAAGTAAAGAGATGAGACTCATCATAGAGACCATCCCACACGACTTCACACAGCAGGCTGAAGGATGGACAGACAGCTGCTCACCGCAGGGAAGCCAGGCTATGGCCACAAGGCTAACTCCAGACTTACGTGAGGTCTCTTCAGCTCTTACATGCGGCTTCACTGAAATTAGCACAAGAACATTTTAGAACTGAGACTAGGGGCGAAGGCACGGACCTTGCAAATGAATGGAGCGAAAGAAGACAGAAGTGAACCTTAATTAGTCAGATTTTTTCCCAGCTGTTAAATTTAATCCTTATTCTCAGACATAGAGTCACTCGGGATTCCGAATTAACCAGTTTTGTGGTCCATCAGGTTAATTATGAAACCGTCAGAGTTACCTTTGGTTTGTCCTCAGTGGACTCAAACTAAATAAAACATTCTTCTGTGTTTCCATGAGCAGGGAAAGAAAATGAGTGGGAGAGCTTGAATTATGAGCTCCTTTCTGAGAGGTGATAATGACCAGCTGTCAATTTTTGACATTGAAATGATGATATTGAAGGAGGAGATCCCACTATTCCAAAATGGTTCTTAACTAAGCTGCCAGTATCTGCGCTTTCATTAGGGTTTAGAGCCTTTGGCATTCTTTCTCTGGGATCTTATCTGAAAGGCAATCCCTGAAGGTGGAAATACAGGTTAATTTGCATGTCACACAATTATCATAGCTTTTCCTCCTAAATTAGGTACCTGGCAAAAGGAGAGAATAGGACTTGGGGTTATGAGGAAGCAGTGTTGAAAGAAAGTAAAAGATATAGAAAAGTAATGTGAAAGGTGCTAGAATTTATCTTGAAGCCTGAAGCTGCTCTCTAAGTAATGATAAAGAATAAAAGGGAGAAAAGGACAAAGAGAGAGACAGGGGGCCCTAAAAACAGGTCTAGGCTGCTCCATGATGTCCCTTGATTTAACCCTGCCCGTAACTCCGAAAGCAGGCAGCATGCCTGGGTGTATGGTGGAAAATACCAAAGGCTGTTACAAATGTCCTGAAGTATGCTTATTCTCTTCGTGATCTGTGCCTAAGGGTACTTCCCTTCAAACATCAATCTCAAAATAACACAGTGACCTTCCAATAGGTTTAAATTGTACTTGTTCCACACTCCACATATTTTTTTCAGAGCCACCCCTAATTCGGAATGCCTTTTCTTTCCGAGCCCTCTTGTGTTGCCTGAAAGATTGTCACAGCCCCCTGACTGGCCTCTCTCCTACTCTCCAATTTTGCTGTATTGGGTTGAAAAATACAAATTTCATTTTGACATTCCTTGACTCCAAAATCCTTCAATGGCTTCCAATTTCCCACAGAATAAATTCTGAGCATCTTAGCATGTCCCATAAGTATGTCCTCTTGTGGCTACTACTGACCTCACTGACCTCTTTTCCCATTATTAAGTGCCTCTTATTTTACCCACATCAACACCAAACTGCCTGTAGTTGTTCATACACATTATGCCAGATCTTGTATTCTTGTATTTACCAGAACAACTAAACTCATAGTATCGCAAGACCATGAAGACTGGACAAAGGTACACGTAGAAGCAGGGACCAGATTCTGGGCTCAAGTTTATGTTTTCAATTCCTTTCCTTCTTAGAGAAAATCAGTTTCACAGGAAATAATTAAAAATGCAGAGATGATAGGTTCTTTGGGTATTATCAAGCATTATTGAACATCCATAGAATACCAAGTTAAACATGCAATATGAGTACAGTCATAAAATTATGAATACATAATTGTATTCTACATTGGACATTTTTGAGTAATTTTAACACTAGAAACAAAATGAAAATCAAATAATAAACTGTATAAATTACCTCCAGATTAATAGGGTATTCTTTAGATACTGTAAAAGGCTCATCAAGTACAACAAGAAGGAAGCTGCAGGGGTCTGCTGGAAAACCCGACAATCTCTAAAGAACCTCAGAGGTCCTCTGTTGGATGCCCACACTTTCATGTTTTCAGGATGCTTTTTGGTTTTGCTATTTTGAGGTTTGGATGTTTTTAGTGACTGAATAAACCTATCAGGGTTTAATTCATATTTAGTAAGCTTGTGAGACTGATGTATAAAGTCAGAGGGAGATTTTTTCATTAATTATAAAAAAATAACTACAGAAGGAACTAGTCAATTTTAAATGCCAACCAACACATTCTTACCCAGGATGCAAAGTATAACCAAGACACAAGTTTATTAATTTGTAATGAGAATCAAAACTGCTGAGACATCAAACCATCTGCCCTCTGCCTAACACATCCCTTCCTATAGGCATACAGGGAGCAAGTGAAGGAGTTTCTTGGGGAGAATCAAATCAAATCAATAGTAGTTAGCTGCATGATTTGAATCTTTAATAACACTGGACTAAGATAACATAGGGCTAAACCTGCTCAAGACCACAGTGCTGATTGGGCCACCTAATATTTGCCACTTAAACTCACACTTTTTGTTCATTTTCATAGGTAATTTTACAAATACTATGATTTTTTAAAAATATGATAATAAATTCAATAGTTCAATCAACTCTTGGCAGCCAGGTAGCAATTCTTTTTCTTAAAGCTACCTTTTTATATTTATACTCTATTCTACTATATGTTAATTTCTAAGTTGCGTTTTTAGCGACTAAATTTATGTTCACAATTTCCAAATTCTTAGGAAATAGAACAAAATCTTAACATTTCAAGAGCTCTTACAAACCAGAAAGGAAAATTGCAAATATCCTGGAAGCAAAATGATTTTTTGAAATGTAAAGAGACAATGTAAAGATAAAAATACACAAAAATATATGAAAATTTTCATTCTCTCTAGAACCAAAAGAAATACAAATTTCACCTATGTCCAAATATCTTTAGTTGCTCTATAAAACAGGTATACACACACAGTCAAGGATTGGTAAGTGTAAAGCAAAATAGGTCCTCTGTACTTCCTTCATGATCTGTTATCTCAAGTCTGGTACATCCAAATAAACATCCCCGAGAGCTTGCTAAAAATGCAGATTTCTAGGCCCTGTCAACACTATACAAAGAGCATCAAAATCTCTGGGAATGGGTCTGGGATGCTATAGTTTTTAAAAGCTCCCCAAGTAAGTCTGAGGTCACCACAGTTTAGAAATCATCCTTCATGCCCCATTATAAGTTTTTCCAATTTCTATCCTATTTGCCATTAATAGATTTTTGCACATTCAAAGCTCTTCTAAAGTGATAATGAAGAATTATATTAATAATTATACTCACATATTTACAGCTTTATAGCTTCAGGCTACACAAGATAACAAGACTGCAGCAAACCAAACAAATCCCCCTGGTTTTTTTCCCTCGTTCTTGTCCCCCTCTCTGCCAGTTGTATAAACACAGCATTTGCAGGCAAGAAGAAACCCATGTTGTTACAGGAATGTCTGGAGTGATGTGATCCAGCCTTCTTAGCATCCTAATTACCCTGCTTCAATTCTTAGGGAGCATTCTTCAAAAGAAATGTGAAGCCAAAGGAACTGCAAGAAATTAACCTCCTCCTCATTTATTGGTTCTATTTGGCATCGCTGTTGAGAGGTACAGTGTACCTTCCCAAAAGATGTAAGGGTCACACCCAGACTTATGCATGGAGTGCTGGCCTGCCTGCTCACTCCAGCCCACTCTGATAAGCCCTTCCCTTTATATCACATACTCTCTGTATCTCTCTGTTTGGCCTCTAATAGTATTATTCATTCAACCTTTATAGAAAGCTATTTTGTAATGTTATGTATCAAGACATTTAAAATGAGTCATATACTTGAGTGAGCATTTCTATTTTTAAGTATTTATCATTCAAAGAATCAGTACTTCTAATAAGCTTAAGTATTTTTAATTGCTTAAGATAACTACAGCTACATTTTTATAAAACCTCTGATTATATAAAATGATATGTAATGTTTGTGTAAAAGAATATTTATTTCAACATTATTTATAATACTCTTGAATTTAGAAACAACTTAAATATTCCATCATTGGTTAATGATTAACAAAATCTCGTGAGATGTAGAAAACTGAAAACATTAAACTGCATGTTTTTGGTTTAAAAGATAGGAGAGGAAAATATTCACAACAAGATTTTAGGCATTAAAAACTAATGCAATATCATTTTGATTTTATTGTTTTAAAAAGTATGTGTGTATGTTTTATAAATGGCTTGAGGGAATACACCAAAAACTGAACAGTCTAGTATGGGGGGTAGAATTAGAATGACTTTATCATTTTCTGTTTCTTAGACTTCTTATAATTAGCATGTTGTTTTTTCCACCTTTTTCACTTAAAGACTAGATATTAATCTTTATCTCAAAAAAGTAAACATAGCAACAAAAACATTGTAAAAAACTGTCCTCTGAATTAACCCACCCCTTCCCCAATCCTGCTCCCAGAGGCAACCACTATTAACTCAGTTTTTTTCTTTCTCATATTTATCTTTATATTGCTAACTAATAATCACATATCATGCTACTTATTGTTTACAAATGATCATATTATATTATTTTTTCTGAGACAGAATTTTGCTCTTGTCGCCCAGGTTGGAGTGCAGCGGTATAATCTCAGCTCACTGCAACCTCCACCTTCCGGGTTCAAGTGGTTCTCCTGCCTCAGCCTCTCGACTAGCTGTGATTACAGACACGCACCACTATGCCTGGCTACTTTTTATATTTTTAGAAGAGACGGGGTTTTGCCATGTTGGCCAGGCTGGTCTTGAATTCCTGATCTCAAGTGATCTGCCTGCCTCAGCCTCCCAAAGTGCTGGGATTACAGGTATGAGCCACTGTTCTTGGCCGGTTTACCAATTTTAAACATTCTCTTTGCCTTACTACAAAAAGATGTCAATTTAGATCTCTTACACAATACACATTCTCTTGCTGCATCCTCCTAATGTAGTTTTATCATTTTTGGTTATTATAAAAACTTTTCAGTATGACACATAATTTTTTATTGCCTGAAGAGCCAACTAAGATATCATAAATACGTAGTATTTTATTTCTCATTTGACTTTTTCTTTGGTAATTGCAAGTTTCTTGCCTTTTAAAAAATCTTCCTTCCAATGTCTCCCATCTAATGTTTTTAGTTCCCTGACACATATTCTATCAGTGCCCCCCTTGTCTGAGAAGTGTCTCTCAGAGTCATTGTCCTTCTGCTTCAATCTGAGCTGGTTGCTCTCCAGGCCTGTTCAGGACTGTCATCATTCAATGCTGTTTCCTGAATATCCTGTGCCATTTTCTTGCTTCTTCACACAAAAACTTCCTAGTTTTGTTTGAGCACACTTTTCACAAAAAGAGTTTATAAGAGATAAATATTCTGAATTCTTGTAGTTTAAAATATCTCATAATACTTTCAAAATTGACAGGTTGGTTGAGTTTTGGCCTTTTGTTTTACATATTTGAGTTATGAGATGCATACACATTTAGAATTATGCTGTTCTGTTAGGTTGAGAATTTTAATATAAAATGACACAAATCTATTATACTGGATATATTAATTATAGCTATTTTAAAGGCTATGTCTGACAAGTCCAGTAGTTAGGTCACTTGTGGGTTTGTTTCTATTGTCTATATCTTCTTCTGCAGCTGTTTTCATCTTGTTTGTGAAAATTTGTAGAGGCTCTAGTAAGTTTTTCTTCCTCCTGAGTAGGTTCATTCTATCTCTGGCAGCAGCAAGAGTGCATATCATTTATCTAATCTGGTACTGAACTAACATGAGGCTGATTTGTATCCTGTAATGCTCAGTCTACTTCTGAATTGTTCCTACCCCAAGGGAATATCTATATGAGAATCTGGATAGTTTCCTAGGGCTCCTCATTCATGGTGGGTTTTGAACTACAATTTTTTCTCTCTCAAGCACCATGACTGCTGAAAACTCCATATTATTTTGGGCCTTTGCTCCCTGGCTATTTGGCCTTATTCCCTGCTAGAACAAGTGTATTTTAACTCCCACAAAGCACTTGATATGTATTTAAGTAGAATATTAAAATGTTTACAAGATTTATATATGAGAACTAGATTATAAGGAGAAAGATAGTCTAAATCACAAGGAACAATATGAGCTAAGAATACACAAACCAGAATGTAAGTGGAAGTTCCAAGAGATGATAATTAAGCAGTCTGATTAGAATTCAGTGTTTGTCCTAAGGAATACTGGCAACAAAATTCTAGGAAGATGAATTGGCACCAGCCTATATAAGGTTTTGGAATTCAGAGTGGCACATTTGGATTCTATCTAGGAGGCAATGGAAAACATGAGAGTTTTACAATAGATGAATGAGATTGTAGAAGCAGTATATTGGAAAGATTATTTCAATAAAATTGAGAAAAAGATTATATGCATTGGACTGATTTTTTAATGCAAGGAGAAAACTTATAATATTTTGGATAGGGAAATAACACCCAAATAGATAGTTTGGGAAATGTCACAACAACCAGAGTTAAATATTTGGATGAAATATGGAAGTCACAGAACTCAAAGAAAATAACTTAATTCATGCCTGATGTTAAGGATAGTAATTATTTTGTAAGGCTTTTTTCTTTAGAACAGAATCTATCACAGTCTTAGCCCAAGGTAAAGATCTTCAGTTTAGCTCTGATTCCCTCTACTCTCTGGCACCGTGCAAATATATAGGAATTTATGTATGGGCTGTGAAGAGGGTGCCAGTGGTGATATTTATTTATTCTTCCCGTTAGGGGGAAAAATAGCCAACCATTCAAAAAATTCAGGTGTTTCTTATGGATCAATCTATAGCAAAAGAAAATATTATAATGTTATCCATTCATTTGAAAAATAATATTTTCTAAACGTATTAAAGTCCAGAGTGCTATGAGTTATAATATTTCAACTCTAGAGCCTGGGGACATCTGTCCAGAATGGGGATATATGCTAATTGCATTTGTCAACAGTTCTGTGTTGATGCGCTGTCAGCAGGCATGACACAGAGTCTGCTAGAGAATGTGGGGGCCTGAAGAGCTCTTCCATTCACAGCATGGTACTGCTGACAATCACAGGGTGACTTGCAATCAAAATGTCTGATTAAAAATCTTTGTGAGGAGAGAGTTGCTTTAATATGAAAATGTAGGCCCACCCTCTCCCCCAACCTTCACTTTTTTCCTCCCATCTAGCCCCCAAATCAATAAATAGTTCATTTTAAAACATAGAGGCATGGAAATCGGCTCTAGTATTAGCTTCAAATTTACTGTTATATTTAGAGTTCCATCGAATCTGTCTAGTGATGTCAGCCTTTTCCTGTAATCAACAAATGAAATATGTATTTTACTTTATTTGCAGCTATCCAATAACCAACCATGGGGGCAGCTATATATTCCTTTTCAGCTGGTTATACCATTCTCTTTCTACCGACAGGAATTGTGAAAGGGTTGCTATGGTTGTTCAACAGCTGTTGTGCCTACTCCAAAGGAATCCATCTCTCACTAGTGGAAAATTAGTGCTCATATTTTGTCAGTACAGTACTTTGGGATGCAAGGTGCCTTGTTATGTACATTCAAGCTATTACTACTAATTGTTCAATTAATTTGCAATTGTAGATGGATAAAAATAATGGGTTTGCCTTGTTTGTCAAAATGCCCCCCTTAAGCACAATTACATTGCAATATCTGTGCAAAGGCGGTCCACATGCATCCTCAGGTAATTTTCACTGGAGAGAGCTGCCATATGCTAATGAATTCTATCACTGAGAGACAAACAATCCTGCAAGACTTCTCTAAGGCACATTTACATGTCAAACTAACGATAGGCCCTGCCTCGTCACAAGAAGAACTGGAAAGCTCCAAGTGCTACATCATCATTTTGAGCTCATTTAAGTCATTAGCATTTTGCCATTATCATTTGTTTCCTGTTACTACCTTCTCCAGGGTAATAGATGTGTTGTGCCCTCAGGGTGCCTCCCACCCACAGACTTCAGAGCATGTCTCCAACACCAAACCACAGACAATATAAATGAAGGTACCGATTACAGCTGCAACACCATTAAAACTATCTAGTGGTAGGGAGCAAAGGAGTGTGACCAAAGACAGAGTGACTCTGTGATATGCTCTCATCCCCTCCTCTTTGGGTCCACAGTCGCAGCTGAGGTGCTGGTAAGAAGCATTTGATTCGCCACATCTTCAGTGGGAACTCCTCACTGCCTGATCACAATGAATATAAAATATTACATTAAACTACTAACAGTGTATTAAGCTCTCAGTATATCGATTCATGGCACAGTGACACCAACTGAGTATGTCATCTGTGATGAACAAAGAGTACTAATTGGCTCAAAAATAAAATTAATATAAATAATGATAATTACTGGCAGTACTGTCCATGTTTTGATAAAGCACTTGAACGATCCAAAGCATTTTCATGAGCTTATGTCATTTTGGCTCTTCTGGCAATGCCCAACGACTAGGATGGCTTTATTCATTATGGCATGCATTTGTATTGAGCTCCATTCTGTGTCAAATGCTCTCCTAAGCACAGTGTGTGTGTGTGCGCATATGTGTGTGTGTGTATATACACCTATCCAAGCCTAATAACTCCTCTGCTATGCTCTGTTGCAGAAAATATTAAAGCTCCCCAATTAGCCATCATTTGACTGTGATCACTAGAAAACAAACTGGTCACCTACTGCTCAATGACCAGTTCCTGGAGTATTACATTTTCTTCACCCAAACAGACGCTCAGTATCAGCCAATATGGTCCCAGTAAACCATTGCTTCATAGTGTTGCTGATTGCTCCATACTTTTGGAACATGCTTCTTTTACTAGATTGTGGGCTTTGGGTGAGGACTAACATACCAGTCTTTTAAATCTTCTAAGGACATAGCACAATGTTATGTGTACATCTTTTCTGTATATCTCAACCAATATTCTCCAGAATTGGCTATGCAACTGTATTAGTCAGGGTTGTCTAGAGAAACAAAACCATAGGGTATAGAGATATATAGAGCTATATCATGAGGGATTGGCCCACACAACTGTAGAAGCTCAGAAGTCCCATGATTTACCAACTGCAAGTTAGAAGCCTAGAAAAGCTAGTGGTATAGTTCCATATAAGCCCAAAGGTCTGAGAATCACAGGAGCTTATAGTGTAAGTCTCACTCTGAGTCCAAATACCTGAGAACCAGGAACACTGATGTCTGAGGGCAGAAGAAGATGGATGTCCCATCTCAAGCAGAGAGAGCAAATTCACTGCTTGAAAGAGGCCATCCATCTTCTCTTTGGGCCCTCAAGGAATTGGAGAATGCCTACCTACATTGGTGAGAGCAATCTTTTTCACTGAGTCTAGAGATTCAAATGCTCAAATGCTCATTTTTTCCAGAAACACCCTCAGGCACATTCAGAAATAATGTTTTACCAGCTATCTGGGCATCTCTTAGCCCAATCAAGTTGACACACAAAATTAACCATCACGAGTCTCCCTCTAGTTACTCTGGCACCTAGACACATCTCCTTAAACCATGCTTAGTCACTCAATAAAGGCAATGACAAGGTCGTAATTACACCCTAATATGACACAAGTATCCCGCATACAACCAAAAATACACTAATCCCTTCCCCATAAGAGAAGGCAGTCCTTGAGTGATGTTTACTCTTCTCCTGATACCCTGTAACTTCAAAACTATGACAGTAAATTTACAATACATAATGAACAAACCTTCATTTCTGAAGAGTTTGGGTCATTAGTAGATCTTTGTGGATTGAGTTGTTGTAGTTTTCCACTGACCTTAATCACAGGGTCATACTAAGAGATACCCTAAGGGATCTCTCATATTACAAACTCTTCCTCACCTCTATTGTGGAGCAGTAGTCCATCTTCCCCTTGGCAGTCTGAATCAGTTACCCAGTCAATACCATAACTCCCTTATTTGCCTGTTGACTCAGAGGCATGTAGAACCCAAAGTGGCTGGGTGACAGTCTTTACCGAGTTCAATGGAAGAACTGTGTCTCCTGGTGGAAGTATAGCTTCCTCTAGAATAAAGTCTCCTAGGCCAGGATGGCATAAAATTGTGAAAACAGGAAGCCAAAATTCTGCTAGGAGGTTACTACAAGTAACAGTAAGTGGTCCCACTTCCATTTTCACTCCTTGAGGACAGTGTATAGCGTAGTGTTCTGTGCACATGTTTTGTGCATATCTTGACCAATATTTTCCAAACCTGGCCATGCAACCAAATCATCAGTTAAAAAATACAGATTTCCAGTACATTCCATATACTCTGAATAAAACTCTAGTAGTGATAGCCTGGAATATGTACTGTTTTCAAACATCCCATGTGACTTTCAAGGCACTGGACCACGGCTAGAGAACTACTAATATCGGTATAAACATTTTCCATTCTTCATGTTTTTACCATAAAACTCCTCACCTGTGTTCCATTTTCAGCTAACAATTTATTAAACCACAGCTTTGATAATGTGCAAATGAATAGTTATATTAATTATGATCACAACCTTCTGCATATGTGTACAGATTTATATTCATTGGGTTTGTCCTGTTCCCTAGCCCTGAACCAGATGACAAGGCTTTGGCGAGTTGAACTAATTAACTTCTTTCAGTCCTTTTGGACTTTGCCCCAGTTGTACAAACACAGCTTTTGCAAGCAGGAACAAACACCAGTTAGTTGCACCAAAATTTTGCATGACGATAATCCGCTCAGAAATTGTGCCAGTCTTTTAGCATCTTAATTAACCTGCTTCATTTCTCTGGAAATACTCCTCAGAAGAAAATGTACAGAGGGAAAGTTGCTCAGGCAGAGTCACCTCAATTACTGGTTTAATTTGGTATCACTGGTGAGTAGTATTGAGTAAAAACCAACATCTGTTCCCCCACAAGGCCTAACCTGGTCACTCAAGTCCCCAACATCCCCTTGCCTTGGTATTCTGTAAAACGGACTCTTGGCACTGCACATTCTGGCACTAGTAATGTGTGGCTTCCTAGTGTTGCTGATCAGTGCATATGTCTGAAACATGTTCCCTTCACTAGATCATGGGCCTCTAGATTGATTACAATGTCTGGCCTACAAGCCTTCAAAATCTCAGTAGACAGCATAGTGCTGTGTGTGTGGTCAAATACTTTCTCAAACGAACATGTGCATTATTTCATTGCATACACTTACTATTGCTCATTTATTTCACCAAAACTGGATTCTTCTTTACTAATAGCTTAAATCATCTGAAACATCTTATTTGAAATGTACTCTATCTTATGTTCAGTCAACAGAAATTTCTGATTATGAAATAAGAGTTTGGGGTATAATTGCTGAAAAAAATATGCTACCTATATTCAACATGTATAGGGTATGAATATTGCATATTTCATAGCCCTCATTCTATATCTAAATATAACTATAGCACTAATTTCTTACCTAAAAAATAACTGTTAAAACCTATGTCTGTTTGATACGTTAAACTCAACTAATATAAAGCTTACTTTCTAGAGCAGTGATCCCCTCAGTGTCATTTGGAAACTACTGAGCAGCTTAAATTCTCTAGTCTCATACATTCTGGGGGTGAGTCCAGCAATGTGCTTCAACAAGCCCTCCAGGTGAGTCAGATGCACCCAAAGTTTGGAACTTCTGCCCTAGATAATGACTATTGAAGTCTCTAACTATAGTGGGCACTATATTAAACATTTTGAGGTCAATTCCATTTTTAATTACTCATATTGGTTGATGCCAAGTGATAATTTCTATTTGGCCTGATCATATACTATCTAACCAATCTGGTCATCAGCTCTACAAAATCGAACTGATCATTTAATTCCTGAGAATGGACCAGACCACCCATCTACCAAGGGCCAATATGACTGAACATAGAGCCTTCATTCATAAAGTATCTCAATCTTGAAACAGGGAACTAAGTTGGAAATAAAACTTCTCATTCTCAAATAATGCCCAGGATATATTTTAAAATATAATTCCATTTGTTATGATGTACCCACTTAAAAAAGTCTAATTCACCAATATTCACAAATATTATCATATTTAAGGGAAGGGCCCCAGTGTTTTCCAAGCTTTATGTAAAAATCACTCACTTGCTCAAAATTCACACCTCTTCTCATTTATTCTCTTCAGAAATGCAGTGTAAGGCATCACAATGGCATGGTCAATCTCTTAAACATGCTAAAATCACATATCCAAAATATCATTCTTGCTTCAAAACTTTCAAATTAGCTCCTGTAAAAAGCCTGCACCCTCTTTCCCCTAGTGTTTAAATTCCAGCTCTATAAGATCTAATTTAGAAGTCTTTCACTGCCCAAAACACGTTTGCTTAAAGAACTCATCAGATAATCAATTCTGATATTTGAGGGATAATTTGCTTTCTTAAAAACATCCATTTAGTTATAATAATTCAAGTATAGTGAATAAGAGTAATAATCCCAATCAGGTGATAGCACTTGTGCATGATAGCTTTTCTTGATCTAAATGTGGCTGATTTTGAATTCTGTTTTGCAATCTGGCTTTAAGCGTCATTCTTACATCATTGGGGTCACATATAGCTTCTGGTAGAGGTGACTTTTGGATTTCTAAGTTTCAATATATTGGTTAAAATACACAATGAATTATTTTAACAATATTTGAGTTCTGAACCTGACACTGTGCTAGGTGCTGAGCTAACTGCAATCAAGATAGACATAATACCTGTCCTGGTAGGGCTTATATTATTTTTGGTAACACCTTTATCATTCCAAGTTTCAGGCAGCTAGAGACTGCTAATATATTTTAGTGACTAATGATGAAATTATAATTGTGCAATTGTAGTCCCTCATTCCTCTTTAAGTAAAAAAAGTAATGATTGTAACTCAATCCACTTTGTATTCAGTCATTATGAACAGGTAGATTCAAGCAGGCTGTCGTTCTTTGCCTGGATATCAATGTAGAAAACTAGGTTAATAAAATCCCATGCCCACTTAGGTTTCATGCTAGCCAGTATGATACTAAGCTTCCTAAACTGGACTATAATCACAAGGGATTAATACAAATAATGCTAATGATATCTAAGTTCTTTAGGTACTTTAAATAATTTAATCCTCTATTACAAACTTAGGAGATACGTGCTATACGAATTCCATTTTACAGATGGAGAAACTGAGGCACAGAGCGATGGAGTAACTTGCCAAGGTCACATAACTAAATAGGGGAAGAACTGAGCTTCCAACCCAGCCAGTCTGGCTCCAGAGTCAGTGCTCTTAACTGCTAAACAAGCTACTCTCTATTTCCTTAATGAAATGATAATAAAATATGAACATAAAACATTCATCACTAAAATAGCTTATATTACTATATCTGCAAGTAAATTTGCCAAAAGCCCTCTTAATTCAGGGAACTAGTGCAACAATTGACAGTGTGCTGGCCCAGGAGAACTAGGTCCAGCTGTGTCTTTCATGTTATCGTCCCCATTGTAATGATTGGTTCTCTTCAACTGCTTTACTCTGTAATGATGCCCACAGCCTTCAATCCTTGTTTTTCTGATAAATTAGCTATCCTACCTTTGACCCCACTGATTCTGTTTGAATCTTTCTATTTTATGGTTTTAGGCTTTAAAGCAAGCCTTCTGCTGATTTTACTTTCTGCAATGACATTGTCCACCTCGTATACTATCTACCCTAGACTGAGCCTTTCTCTCATTCTACTACTTGCTCTGTTTGAATTTATTATGACAGGAACTCTCTCATTACATCTCAGATAAACTCATTCTTTGGGGAAAAAATGGCTTGCTCACTGAAAGTACTATTAATATGATCAGTCTCCTAAGAAACAAATTCTCCATGCCTAATGTCTCTGGTTTCTAGAAATAGGAAAAGCAGATTTCCTATGACACATTATCTCAAATCCCTAATCCAGAGCAAACAGAGATAACACAATCACCTCAACCTTTTCTAATCCATTAATATACATGGATTCAATATAATGCAATATTTTATCATATTATACACACTACTGTGCAATATTACCATGGGAACTATCTTCCAGAGACCTTCATGACTTGCTCCTTCATTTTCATCAGCTGTCTACTCAAATGTCATGTAGTCATAGAAGCTTTCTTTGTACAAAATAAGAAACTCCTGCTCCAGGCACTGTCTAGACCTGTCACTCACCCTGTTTAATTTTTCTTCAGAAACAATGTCACCATTTCAATGTTCTTACCATGTCTCTTCAGCTCCTTGAGGACGGGAATTTGCCTATTTCATTTAGTGCTGTATCCCTAGTGTCTAGAAAAATTGTTTGTAACATAGTCATTGGTCAATAGATATTTATTTAAATATGAAATAAAGAACAAGATATTGTTCTTATCTTCAAGATTAAAAATCTCAACAAAAGTAAGCTTTAGAAGTTATTTGCTGAGTCCTTCCTATATTCCTAACATTCATTTGCTGAGGATGTAAAGGTAGAAATATGAAATTCCTTAACAGATCAATTTCTACTAATTTATCAAACTAAACCATTTGAATAATATATATTATAGGAGTTAATAAATAGAACTAAATATCTATTAGCTCTAGAATAGGTCAAGAAAGCTTTTTTACAATAAGGTAAGATTTGAATTAGACATTGAAGGATGTATAAATTTTGTACAGGTTGGGATGGAGATGAGAATGAATGCCCATATGAAGTCAACTTTGTGGCTTTTGCCAACACACTCACTCACACTTCTACACACTTACTATGTAGCCAGTGAGATGGCCTTTCTGATTCTGAACCACTGAACAAAAGAGGGGTCAAATCATATCTCCATGATCTATATTCTTTGAAATGTGATTCCAAACATGGAAGTTGATTTGGTGCTAAATATCCTGTTCTGTAATGAAGATGGCTTTAGAGACACATGCTTCAACATTTACAAACTTTCTGAGCCACAGGGCTCTGATTTTTCAAGACAGCTCAGTGGTGGTAGTAGGAACCCCCATGAAGGGAACATGCCCTAGTGAAAAGGACACTGGTATTAAAATGGAAAGACCTGGGATCTTATTCCGACTCTTTAAGTCCTCAAATGTACCCAATCTATAACTCATTAATAGCCTTCCTCTCTCTTTTTCTCTCTCTCTCTCTCACAGACACTGTTATTATAATAATTTGAGTACATACTCAATAGCATGTAACTTATATACCATATTTAAGGGTAGTTGAATTAGGCCTTCTGCAGAAGACAGAGAATAAAACTTTGGGTTGAAATTCCAGGTGCTGAAAATATACCACCTCCTCTGTGTTTTGGTTTAACCCAACCCTTCTTCAAGAACAAGATCAAGTTTGACAATTCAGTATTCTGCTACACTTAGAATCTAACGCCAAAGTGTATAATATTGGCTTTTTAAAAAATTGTGTCTTTGTAAAATGAGAATAACACCTGTACTTTAATTATACGGATAAAAGAAAATTTACACAGCATCATTGACCTTAGAGTAATTTGTGGGCCACAGAAACCACTAGTTCAGCATCCTCATTATATAGAAAGTTGCGTCTCTCTCTGTCATACAGGCAATAGTGCAGTGGCACAATCACAGCTCACTGTAACCTCTCAAAGCACTGGGATTACAGGCATGAGCCACTGTGCCCAGCCCAGAAATATATATTTCTTATCCCTGTCTCTATTGTTCTACACATAATACTAGCATACAATAAAAAATAATACACACAATAAAGCAAGGACAAATAGCCTTCTATTAAGAAAAAAGGAAATTAAAAGAACCAGATTCAGAGATGACCCAGATGTTGGAACCATCAGATATGAAATTTAAAAGAATAACTATTAATATAATTAACTATTACTATGTTAGTGGAAAAGGTGGATGACATGTATGAATAAATGGAAAAATTTTGCAGAGATGGAACTATACTAAAGACTAAAATGAAAATGCTAAGCATAAAAACAAAACACAGTAGCAAAGCTTAAGACTGCCTTCCTCAGGCTCCCCAGCAGACAACACAACAAAGGAAAAAAGGAGTGAACGTGGAACTATAAGCTCAATAGATGCTACATAAACTGAGAATGAAAGAGAAAATGGTACTGGGGGAAACAGAACACACTATCTAAGTGCTGAGGAACAAAATCCAACATTCACACTTGCAATTAGAATCTCAGGAGAAGAAGAGAAAGAAAATGGAGAGAAATATGTGAAAGAGTCATGGTTAAACATTTTCTAGAATCTTAGAGAACCACAATCCAGGTAAACACAAAAACAAACAAACAAAAACTTAAAGTCTTCATATTTAAGCTGATGAAAACAAAGACAAAAAGAAAATATTAAAGGCAAGCAGGTTTGTTACATATGTATACTTGTGCCATGTTGGTGTGCTGCACCCATCAACTCGTCAGCACCCATCAATTCATCATTTATATCAGGTATAACTCCCCAATGCAATCCCTCCCCCCTCCCCCCTCCCCATGATAGGCCCCAGTGTGTGATGTTCCCCTTCCCGAGTCCAAGTGATCTCATTGTTCAGTTCCCACCTATGAGTGAGAACATGCGGTGTTTGGTTTTCTCTTCTTGTGATAGTTTGCTAAGAATGATGGTTTCCAGCTGCATCCATGTCCCTACAAAGGACGCAAACTCATCCTTTTTTATGGCTGCATAGTATTCCATGGTGTATATGTGCCACATTTTCTTAATCCAGTCTGTCACAGATGGACATGTGGGTTGATTCCAAGTCTTTGCTATTGTGAATAGTGCCACAATAAACATACGTGTGCATGTGTCTTTGTAGTACATGTGAAAGTACAATAATAAAAAAAAATTTAAAAAAAAGGCAAGCAGAATAAAAAACAGGAAAGAAGTGTAAGAATGTAGCAAATTTCATAAGACAATGTAATGACTTCTTTAAAGTGCAGAGAGAATTCTAAAGAGTGAAAATATCTTTCAAAAATAAATTGCCTTTTTTTTAGACAAAATTTTGGAGAATTTATTTATTTATTTATTTTATTTTATTTATTTTTGAGACGGAGTTTCACTCTTTTTGCCCAGGCTGCAGTGCAATGGCGCGAACTCTGCTCACTGCAACCTCCGCCTCCCAGGTTCAAGAGATTCTCCTGCCTCAGCCTCCCAAGTAGCTGGGATTATAGGCACCTGCCAGGAAGCCCAGCTAATTTTTTGTATTTTTAGTAAAGATGGGGTTTCACCATGTTGACCAGGATGGTCTCGATCTCTTGACCTCATGATCTGCCCGCCTCAGCCTTCCAAAGTGCTGGAGTTACAGGCGTGAACCACCTTGCCTGGCCAATTTTAGAGAATTTATTATTAGGATATCTACACTACAGAGACTCTGATTTATTTATAATAGAAAAAAATTGTAAATATTTTTAACAAAACTTTTCCCTACTTTTAATCACTCTAAAGGATAATTGACTAAGGCAAAATAAAGCAATGTGTTTTAGATATATGGAATATATGAAAATAAAATGCATCATAAGAATAGCAAAAACTTTAAAAGTGGGCAACTGGAAACAAGTTAAGTTTATTATATATGTGAAGCATTATAATAATACTTGAATATAGGACACAAATAATTAAATTGATATGCTACAAACCCCAGGAAAAAAACAGCAAAATTTTTTGAAATAGGTGTGAATTATAAGCTAATAATGAAAATTAAAGGATTATAAAAAATAATCCAAAAACAGGCAAAAGAAAAGAGAACAAAAATTCCTCAAGATGGAACAAATAGAAAACAGCTAGCAAGATAATCTATCATCCATTTTAGTAGTTACTTTAAATGTTATAACACAGTTAGAAGACAAATTTTCCAAATGAATAGATATGCAGCACCCAAGTATTTTCTGTCTACATAAAACCAATTTAGGATTAAAAAAATGTAGCTTATAAGTAAAATCATGGAGCTTCTGCACATTGAAAGAAACTATCAACAGAATAAACAGACAACCTGCAGAATAGGAGAAAATATTTGCAAACTTACCTCTGATGAAGGTCTAATATCCAGAATCCACGGGAAATTAAACAAATAAGAAAAAAAAAACCATTAAAAAGGAGGCAAAGGACATGAGCAGACACGTCTCAAAACAAGACATACATGTGGCCAACTATTATATTTAAAAAATGCTCAAAATCACTTATCATTAGAGAAATACAAATCACAACCACAGTGAGATACCTTCTCACACTAGTCAGAATGGCTATTATTGAAAAGTCAAAAAAATTGTAGATGTTGGCAAGGTTGCAGAGAAAAGGGAATGCTTATACACCACTGGTGGAAAAGTAAAGTAGTTCAGCCACTGGCGAAAGCATTTTGGCAATTTTTCAAAAAACTCAAAGCAGAACTACCATTTGACCCAGAAATCCCATTACTGGGTATAAACCCAAAATAATATAAATCACTCTACCATAAACACCCTCCATTGCAGCACTACTTGCAATAGCAAAGACGTGGAATCAACCTAAACCCATCAATGATAGACTAGATTTAAAAAATGCAGTACATATACACCACAGAATACTATGCAGCCATAAAAAAGAACAAGATCACATCCTTTGCAGGCGGATCTGGAGACCATTTATCCTAACTGAACTAACATAGAAACAGAAAACTAAATACCTCATGTTCTCACTTATAAGCAGGAATTAAATACTGAGTAAATACGGATGGATACAAAGAAGGAAACAACAGATACCAGGGCCTACTTGAAGGTGGAGAGAGGGAGAAGAGTGAGGTTGGAAAAATTACCTTATGGGGTACCATGGTTACTACCTGGGTGGCAAAATAATCTGTCCACAAATCCCCTGTGACATGCAATTTACCTATGCAGCAAATCTACACATACACCCCTGAAACTAAAAGTGAAAAATAAATAAATAAAAACATGGAAATACACCTTTTATTAACTCTAATTAAAACATATCTAGAAAACAAATTCTACTGTCTATGCTAAATTAATATCAAAATAGATCTGTGGAACACATTCATATCTGGAAGCCCAGAACAAATACCACTTCTGTAAACTCACTAATCAGATTTTATACCTTCTTCCATTATATTCTTTCTTTCTTGTCTTTTTTTTTTTTTTTTTTTTTTTTTTTTAGGTGGAGTCTCACTCTCTCTCGCCCAGGCTGGAGTGCAGTGGTGCGATCTCAGCTCACTGCAAGCTCCGTCTCTCGGGTTCATGCCATTCTCCTGCCTCAGCTTCCCGAGTAGCTGGGACTACAGGTGACGGCCATGATGCCCAGTTACTTTATTTTATTTTTAGTAGAGATGGGGTTTCACCATGTTAGCCAGGATAGTTTCTATCTCCTGACCTCGTGATCTGCCAGCCTTGGCCTCCCAAAATGCTAGGATTACAGGCATGAGCCACCGCATCCAGCCTTTTTTGTTTTGTTTTGTTTCGTTTTGTTGAGATGGAGTCTTACTCTGTTGCCCAGGTTGTAGTGCAGTAGCGTGATCTCAACTGACTACAACCTCCACTTCCTGGGTTCAAGTGATTCTCCTGCCTTAGCCTCCCAGGTGGCTGGGATTACAGGGGCCCGCCACCATGCCCAGCTAATTTTTTTGTACTTTTAGTAGAGATGGGGTTTCACAATGTTGGCCAGGCTGATCTCGAACTCCTGACCTAAAGTAATCCACCCGTCTCGGTTCCCAAAGTGCTGGGGTTACAGGTGTGAGCCACTGCTCCTGGCCCACTGTATTCTTTCAACACCTAATTTGAACCCTTATGATAGCTCTCATGGCCCCTTTGTGGTTAGATGTGGTCCTATGACTAATTCTAACCAATGAATCATGAGCTAAAATAATGTGCCTCTTCTGTCTCTGAGCCCTTAATTGCTAAGGCAAGTGAAAAGCTCTTTCTTTCTCTTGCACAACATCAACCACAGCTCTATCCACTTGGTTTTCAGAAACAAATGTGGAGAATAAACCACAGTGATCCACAATGGATAGGTGGCATGAAAAAGAATTAACTTTTTGTTTACACCAGGGGACAGCAAACTATCACTTGGGTCCAAATCAGGCCAGTTGCCTGTTTTTGAAAAATGAAGTTTTATTGGAACACAGGCATGCCCATTCACTTATATATTGTCTGTGGGTGCTTCTGTGCTACATTGGCAGAACTGGGTAGTTTTGATGGAACTGTGTGGCCTGTAAAGGAGGAAATATTTACTAGCTGGCCCTGTAAAGCAGGACTAGGACTAGGATGAGGTAATAAGGCAACTTGGGTACAAAATTTAAGGCAGCAGTCACTCTCAGGGCCATGAGGTGCTAACCTTGTACTTGGTAACTGAAATTTCCTATTTCAAAGCAATGCCTAGATTTGGAATTGAATGATGAATTGTTCAAATCGTGTTTAATATTATACAGTCCAAAGGGATAAATCACATGACAAATATACTATAAAATATTTTAATGTCAATACACACTGTGACTTTCATCATGATTTTCACTGTCACTTAAAGCAATGTTTAGACCCATAGAATAATGTAAAGAATTGCTATCCAGCTTTAAACACATTCTATATAAGTTAACTTTAAAGTATAAATTGTTCAATATCGAGAGTATTCCTTTTCCATTGTGTGTAACTGAAGAAAATGTGTTAATCTTTGGATACTTCTGGATCTAAAGATTAAAACAGGAGGAGAAGAAAAGGGATGCTTGGCACTCTTGGGAAATGATAGTTCATTATGCAAAAATTTATTACATTCATGCTGTCTGAGAGAAAGGATTTGACAAATTAATTTATCTTTTCTCTTACCTAAGCACCTCCACTCAAATCCTTCTTGCATGCCAAAACAGAATTTGTCTATGACACCAGGTATATCACAACTAATAAACCTGCAAATATTCCTTTGCAGTCCCCTTTGTTTTAAAGATACAGTACAAGAGATGTAGAGATACTTTTCCCCTAGGGCCTGAACAGTGATCATCAAAACAGTAGGTGTTTAGAATTATAGGTCATACTGGACCCTTAATGTCAGAAGTAAGCAAATGTTTTTAAAATATTTACTTTTTTTTTTTTTTTTTTTTTTTTTTTTTTTTTTTTTTTTTTTATTTGCGTGTTTGTAACTTGTGGATCTCTCTCATGTGCAGTTCCTATGGTAGATGCCACTCTTGCCTGGGTTTAAGGACATCCTAAAAGAAGAGATACAATGCAAAGAGCAGTGAGGTTAACCAGGAAGATGTGGGAGGCAACCAGGGAGCAGATCAAAGGAGCTAGAGCCCTAGACAAGGGCTTGATGTCAAATTGCCCGCTTCACGGCTTAATAGATCTTGTCCTAGAAGGCTCTGAATGGCCCTTTGGTAGCCAGAGGAGCAGTGCTATGTCATCATTCCAGATCTGGATCCTCCAGACTCAATATCCTTCATTCATATGCAGTGGTGTGGCTTGCAAGACCTCGCAGTATAAAGCCTTCCTTTAGTGTTGCATTCTACCCGTGTTCCTGTGCCTGATTATACTTCTCCTTTTATGTTGCCCTTAAAGGAGACAGACTTTAATTATTATTCATTCATCAATTTACTCATCTGTTTTAACCCACAAGGACTATATTCTGCATCTTTTTTGTGTAAGGCTTGACTGAAGGCAATAAAAAGACAACAAAATGAACAAAACAGCATTCCTTTCTCTAGGAGGGGGATGAGAACAGACAACTCCTGAGCACCTACCTTGCTTCTTAATGTTGCTATTTTAGTTGAATCCTCACAACAGCCCCATCATCTTATACTTAAAGGAAATGAGGCTGAAAGAGGTCAAGGTCACACAAGTAATAAATACAGGTCTTATGGCTTAACCTGAGATCAGTCTGATTCCAAAGCTTATTATTTTATTTTATTTACAGTTTTTTAAAGGACATAAATGCAAATACTGTAAATCTATGTAAGTATTGTAGCCTTTGGATGGTAGAGGCTTATTTGTAAAAGTAATATTCTTGACCTTCCAAATATCAGTAGTACTAGAAGGAAAGAAAAAGATACTTCTGCCTCATGCCAGATAATGTGATGAGTCTGAGAACAGGCACTGTGTCTTAGCTCATCTTCCTAACTGCTGAACAAATAATAGATATTCCACATGTGCCATAGAAATGAATTAAGGCCAGGTGTAGTGGTTCACACCTGTAATCTCAGCACTTTGGGAGGCCAAGGCAAGGAAGATTACTTGAGCCCAGGAGTTCAAGACCAGCCTGGGCAATGCAATGAGACCTTGACTCTATGATGATTTTTAAAAATTAGCTGGGTATGATGGCACATACCTGTAATCCCAGCTACTTGGGAAGGTGAGTTGGGAGGATCACGTGAGCCCAGGAATTTCAGGGTGCAGTGAGCCCTGATTGCATCATGGTATTCTAGCCTAGGTGACAATGCAAGACACTATTGAAAGAAAGGGAAGAAAAGTAAAAAAGGAGAGAAAGGAAGAAACAAAGTAAATGCCTAAAGGGCCAAAGGAAAAAGGAAATGAGCAGGAGGAAACACCAGAGACAGAGAGAGCTCTGGGTTTTCACCTCTTGGTGCTCAGCAAGCAGAGAAGGAACAAATGTATGGGAAGAAACCCTGAGATGGGCCCTGGGGACAAATTACACAGCTTAATGTGTGTCTTCCAAGTCTCATTCTGTGGTTTCAGTGATTGAAAATCTGCAAAAGGCCCTTCTCCTCCTTGCTTTTAGATGAGAGAAATTTCCATCAGAGATGTATGACAGTTTATAAACAAGACCTTCTGCATGGACAGGGATGACAAAGGGGCATGTGCTATTGAGCTCTTGCTGATGAAGCCTTTTGCTGGCAGGGGTGACTTGAGGAGCCACCAGCTAGGTTAATTATGGAAGAGCCAACTGCATGCTTCCACTGATCATATAGGCAAATTGGAAAAGCAGTTGTCTGGAGGTACAGGCAGGCACTCCCACTGCAAGCCATACTCGTGGGCCAGGCAGAAAGCAGGCTTTGATCTAAAATTCTAGACAATAGAACCCGCCTCCCTACTCAAACACCCTTTGGGCCAACCCACTTGGCAAGCCACAGTGCAGCTAGATTCAAACTCAGCTTCAGAATCTCCCACTGGGAATGATCTCTCTACCCTCCTTTTCCATGGTTTTGTTTTATATTTTAGTTAGGCATACACCGTTTGTGAGTCTCCACAGTCTATTGGATTCTGTGGGGGAGAAGGAATACAAATCCATGTCCTTACCTCTGTATTCACTTGTGTGAAGCCTGGCACATTTCAGATGTATTAAAATTATTAAATGAATAATTTGCTATGTAGTAGTCATTTAAAAAAAAAAAAAACTCAAGTCCTGTGGTGCTCTTAAGGATTACATTTTGGATATCAATGATACTGCATTATTTCAATATGAAAGAGATGACAGAAAACCCTACTAATGAATACCGATCTTTTAAACACACAGACTAATTTTCCCCAAACAAAACTCAATGGCTTCCTCTTTTTTCTTCTCTTTAAAACTAGTTCATGTGTCTAACCCTCTACTATATGGGCTTGTATTTATATCTAGGAAAATATGGAATATTCCATATTTTCCTAGATCCCACCCATGTCCAGGGATATCCAGCTAAAGATACTATCGAGCTATGGGGTCTGTAGCCTGAGTAGGTTCAAGAATCTTAAGTATGCATGGCTGAAGCAGAGTAGAGGGAGGTAAAATCCCAGCTGGGAAGCAAACCATAAGTCTAATGCAAAGGGCAACATGTGGGCAGACGGGAGAAAGAGAAGCAGAGCTGGCAACTGAGAGTCCAGTGCAGACAGAGCTATGTGCTAAAAACAAGTCAAATGGAGCAGCTCTGGAATTTTGCCGTGACCAGCAAAGATGAGACAGGCCAGCCCCTGTCCAGCACACTTGGCAGATTTGAGTGTGCTGATTGGGAGTTCAGGCCCAGATGAAGAGTATCCTCCAACCCACGTATAGTAGAGGTCCAACTGCACACTAACCCACCCTGCTGCTTCCTACCTCCAGGATGTGCTAGAACCTCTGAATTTCACTTTATCTTCTCTGCTTAAAACCTTTACTGAGCAGTTGCAAATTTCTGACACTATCCTACATGAGAAACACAGCCATGAACATGGCAGATGTGGTCCCTGCTCTCTTAGAAAGTTTCCTTGGGATCCAGTAAGCCTTATGTATTCTTCTCACAGAACTAAAGAGCAGGGTAACCTTACTGGATGTTTTCTTAAATTAAACACTTATTCATCTTCCATATATTGCCTTTTGTAGGAACTCAAGAGTTGAGTGGCCCTCACCATACCGATGTTTTCTGACTGTGCTTCTCTTTACCTGAAATACAAGAGACCCTCATAGGCAGGAACATCATCACCCCTATTCAACCTCAAGAAGTTACAGAAGATGGATATTTGTTCCTCTACAACCCTTAGGATTAAGGGTTCTCTTATAAAAAGGAGGCGGGAAATATCGGAGGTGTTTCAACTAGAACAACTCCATCTTGGGTAGGGGCTTGGTAAAACAAGGTTGAGACCTACTGGGCTGCATTCCCAAGAGGTTAAAGCACTCTTAAGCACAAGATGAGACAGGAGGTCATCACAAGATATACGTTATAAAGACCTTGCTGATAAAACAGGTTGCAGTAAAGAAGCCAGCCAAAACCCACCAAAACCAAGATGGCAATGAGAGTGATCTCTGGTTGTCCTCACTGCTACACTCACACCAGCATCGTGATAGTTTACAGATGCCATGGCAATGTCAGGAAGTTACCCTATATAGTCTAAAAAGGGGAGTCATAAATAATCCACTCCTCATTAGCATATAATCAATAAATAACCATAAAAATGGGCAACCATAGACTCTGCCTATGGAGCCTAGCCATTCTTTATTTCTTTACTTTCTTAATAAACTTGCTTTCACTTTACTCAAGAACAAAACAAAAAGTTTACCTAGCACTACTTTCTTTATAAAGTTTCCCAGACTCATTTTATTCCCTGGATTTCCCATTCAGCAATAGAGAGGCAATCTGACTTCCATCTTCCCTCTCTGTTGCCACTCAGCCTGTTCACTTTTTAAGGTTTTCTGCCAAGCATTCCTATAAAATGCTACTGCTTAATATTCTTTCCCTATTCATTTCATATACCCTTCTTTAGATGATATTTGATTGGAGTTTTGCCTTTATGTATTATGTCTGTGTTGGCCTAAGGATAACTAAGGATAACAAAGGATAACTTTGCCCCTCACTTCATCAGACAGCTACTGCCATCTTCTGTGTTCAAAGGAATTGGCCTTGGGAGGTCAAATTTTGTTCTTATTTAAGGAAGCCAAATACAAGCTCCAGCATCTCCACGTGCCAATCTGTTTTTTCCAGCCCTTCTGATTCTCCCTCACCAAAGGTCACTACTCAGTGGTTTATAAGCCAAGTCACTGAAAACTTCTGCAGTGCTTGGCACCTGCCATTTTCTTTTATTTTGAGACAGGGTTTCACTCTGTCACCCAGGCTGGAATATAGTGGCGTGATTACAGCCCACTGCATCCTTGAACTCTTGGGCTCAAGTGATCCTCTTGCCTCATCCTCCTGAGTATCTAGGACTACAGGCATGCACCACCACACTGAGCTAATTTGTTTAAATTTTTCATAGAGACCGGGTCTCTCTGTGTTGCCCAGGCTGTTCTCAAACTTCTCGTCTCAAGTGATCCTCCCACCTCAGCCTCCCCACAACTCTGCTATTTTCTACTCTTGCAATTAATCTGCGAGATCTTTCAATTATGGAAATGTTTCCTCTATATCTTCCCAATTAATGATGCTTTTATTGTTTTAAAAAAAGGAAAGGGATATTTGGGGAGGCATAGCAGACACACACACACAAGGAACAACGTTATTTTAAGACAGAGGCAGAGATGGGAGGGGTGCAGTTAAAAGTCAAAGAATGCCACGGGTTTCCAGCAATCAACAGAAGCTGGGAGACAGGCAAGGAACAGATTCTGCCTCAAAATCTCCAGAATGAGCCAACCCTGCCAACACCCTGATTTCAAGCTTTCAACCTCTGAGAAATATGAGAGAATAAATTTATGTTTGTTAAGCCATCTGGTTGTGGTCACTTGTTACAGCAGCCCTAAGAAACTAATACAGTCTCTAATTCCCAATATCTAATGATGCAGGCGGTGCCCACCATTTTTGAGCAGTGTGACTTTGCCAGGTCCCATTATCTCTATATCTAAAATGGGAATAATAATGGCAGCTCTCTCCAGGACTGCTATGAGGATTAAATGCAGTAAGGCTATGAAAAAAAAAAAAAAACACTTCATAACCTGTAACGAGCAACATAAATATTAGTAATTGGAATTACAGTATGAATTAAGTTATGAGGAATGAAAGAAGAAAAGATGGAAAGCAAGGGCAAGGAAAGGGAAGGGAAAAATAAAGTAAATTGTTTTTTATTTCCAAGAGGAAACACCATTTCCATTAATTCCTTGCATATTTTTATTATGTTAGAAATGTAGTACTTTAGTCTTTCTAGATAATTAATCTTCATTTAAAGACACTTAAAGAGGGAGCCAACAAAAACACAAGATTACATATGACTTTCTATTGTCAAGAAGTGAGAAATCAATAGTTAACACCTACTAAAAATTTTCTAGGTGCCAGAGATTCTACTAAGCATTTTGTCTGCATCATCTTATTTAATTCTCACAACTCTACAAGGTAAGGACTATATACATCAAGAAACCCAGGATTTAGGAGGCTTCACAATTAGCCCAAAATCACACTGTCAACCCACTTCAGCCTGATTTCCAAACCTGCATATGGAACAACTACCATATACTACTTTGCTCTCACAACCAGCAAATCAAGAAAACACACCTGCCCCCTACTGGGGTCACCCCTAGCTGTGACACTTACACCCCCATTCCATCACCTCCCCATGAGGACTCACTCCTTTCCCCAGACTCCCAAGCTCAATGACAGGTGTGTCACTGCCCTCACTAATGTGCACTTCAAGGCTGTTATTAACCTGCTGGAATCTGAGCTGCTGCCTCCTACTTGGGCAATTTTCCAACCATTTAGTGGCATAATCATCAGAGACAAGGATGTAAACATTTCCTCCCCACAGCCTGGGAAGAGGGCCAGAGGACTCAACCTTGGTGGATTCCCTATGGGAAGCTGCTCTGTGGGCAACTCTGTAGAATCAGGCTTACCAAGTGGCAAAATTGGAGAGGATGAAATCATTTCTTGTCCCCATTTTTCCTGTCACATCAATAGAACTGATATCAAAAGTCAATCAAGATACAGCAATAAAAAGAAGCAAAACAATTAGCCTGCCACTATACAACTGAGCCTCATTACACTAAATGAAACAAGCCAGCCACAAAAGGCACATACTGTATAAATTCATTTGTATGAACTGCCCAGAAAAGCAAATTGATAGAAGCAGAGAGTAAATAAGTGATCATCCAGGGTTTATGGGTGACATATATGAACCACGAACAGGTATGAGGAATCTTGTTGAGGTGATGAAAGTGTTCGAAAACTGGATTGTGATGATGCGTAGCACTTTATAGTGTTTACTAAAAGTCATTGAATTGTACACTTAAAAGAGGTGAATTTCACAGTATGTAAAAATTATACTCCAATACATTTATTCTTTAATAAAAGTCAACTCAGGCTTTCTGAAATTCCCAAATTGACTTCTTAACTGGAAATCCTAGAAACAGAGCTGAGATATCAAGTAGCAAACACATACTCCAAAATTCAAAAGAAGATGTCTGATTTGAGAAGCTTTGCTTATATTACCAAATTTTCTTTCAATTCAGGAAGTACAAAGAGAAGTGCCTTTCATTTTGCACTATCGCGCAGATAGATTCTTCTGCCCACTGACAAATACGACTGACATCTTTTCCTTGGAATTTCATAGGAATCTAGCTATTTGGAGGCCATTTCAACTCTATTGCTAGTTATGTGAAAATTCTAGCTAAGTTATTTCATCCCTCTGGGCTTCAGAGTCTTCATCTGCAGGAGAAGATTGGTCAACATTATTAACTCTAAGACTCCTTCCATTTCAGACCTTTTATTATGTTAATAGTAATGCCTGCTACATGCTAGACACTATGTGAAGCAGTATCCATATACATTTAGGCTTCTCAACAACCTTAAGGAGGAAAAATTATTAGTCTCATCTTATAAATGAAAGGACTCACCTTCCAAGTGGTTGCATTTTTTTTACCGAAAGTTATACAACTAGCAAACAACAGAACCAAGATTTAAATCATGTTTCAACTATAAATCACACTGTTCCCAGTTCTCTTCCAATGTCAAAGTAGACAATAGCATTATCTTGATAAATTCCCCAAACAAGGAGAAATTAGAGACTAAGAATGTTCTCTTTAGAATCCCATATGCATTTCATATAGGTACAAAATACAAATAATACCTCCTAGAAGATGCACACACACACTGCACTCAATATTATACAGTGTTTCACAGACAAATTAAAATGCACATACAATAGTACCCTAAGCCAGGAATGTAAAACTGTGGTACAGATGAAGTTCTATGTCTCAATAAAAATACATCAAGATGATTATAAACATGTATAAATATATTATATTTGCATGTATTGTGTATGTGCACACACATGTATGTATGGCTGAAGTTAGGAAATACAACTCGATAAATTGTTTTGGTGTTTCCTGCAAAGTGCAAAAGTTGATTTGGAAAATATAGATTGTGTAGTAAAAATGCAATAATTTTCAAGATTGTGAGTTGGTTTATTATAAACAAACATCAGAACTTTTTCACCCATATGTCGTCTAGAATGAAGCATGTCCTCATATCTGTGGTTCAAAGATAAGAACTAACCCTACCTAGTAAATACTGAGTCACTCTGGTGCACTTATTTAAGGAAACCTTCTCAAGGGATTTTATAAGAGCATCAAAGTCATTACACATGGTAGAAACTACTTACAAACACCACCCCAGCTACTGTAACCACCAGCACAGTTGTAACCACAACCACCCCAGAATGCTTAAATCCACAAATTACTCCAGTCCATCTAATTCATTTGTTTACCTCTGACAAGAGCACCTGAGTTTCTTCAGTGAGAAATCGTGGTTACAAACCTTTGCCAGTACCTAGCTTTCTCAAACTCAATCCCACCAGCTACTGGGCTGTCAGCCACGTGCAGGTTCAATCCGCCAGCCTTGAGGCAATCAATGTAAGCCAGAACAACAATCCACTAGTCAGGTATGTCTAGAAATAGTCAATTGGAGAGTACGTTATTATGAGCTGCTGAGAAGGTCTTAGACCCTGGTAAGGTCATAATCTGTGGCCAGTTCATGTAGTGACAAGAGGATGTGTTCAAACTGCCTACCTGGCCTTTATTTATTTTTTTTCTTTCCTGGACACTGATATGAATTATCTGCATCTTTTGAAAATTTCAGTCAAAAAGGGAGCACGCTATATTTCAGGCATGGATTTACTCTAGTTTTGACAATTTAAAGAAAATCTACTCATTCTTTCCTCCAATATCCTCTAAAAAGATTCCACAACATTGCTAATATAAGAATCTCTCAACTTGGGGCCAAATTCTCGAATCCTGTATTAGTTCTCCACTCCTGGTTCTTCTAGCTCTGAGGTTTTGTTCCTTCCTCTAAGCATGATCCAGTTCTGGGCATAAACTGGGCTTTTCTCTTTCCTTCTTGCATGACCTTGGGCAGGTTCATTAAACCCTTTGAGGCTCCACTTCTTATCAAATGGAGATAACAGCTTTCCAATAAAGCTATTGAGGGGCATACATAAGATAATGTGTGTAACATCCCAATAGTGCCTGACACATATTCAATAAATTCTGGTATCTCTTTCTTTGCTCTCTTTGGATTATACACAATTTGAGGATAAGCAGTGAGAATTCACCTTTGATTTTCCCACAATACCTCATGATAGTCTAAAGAAGAAAAACAGGAAATAACAAACATTTGTTGAATGCATAAACAACACTGTGCCATGAACTACAGCAAACTTACCTTTCATCTACCAAAGACAGCAATCCTAATTAAGCTCCCAAAGCACAAGGCAGTCACATTAGAAACTTTGAGAAAGACAATATTTAACATACTTGTCTTTTACCTGATGATCATAAAACCACTTCACTCATTATATAACAATAATACATATTATATATTCTATTTTTGAGAGCTTTCTGCATGTCCAGATATTGTGTAAGCACTTTAAAGATATTACCTTCCACAGTATTTCTTAACAAATCTGAGATCACCCCCCACTCGAAAGCTAAAAATGCCAAATATGAATTTACTCTGACCCCTCCACCCCACCCCGTTTACAGCATGGATAGGTAAGCAAGGTTGTATCAGCCATAGGCATCCATGTTAAACTTCAATGGGGAGCTAATGACAAAGCATGAAATGCTGTCGAAGAAATTGGTGACAGCAGAAACCACTCTCCCAAGACAGCAGGGAGTATACGTCCAGCAACAGTGTTCCTGTATCAGTGGGGCAAGTGGCCTATCAAAAGCAATAATGTGACTTTCATCTTGTTTCTAGCTGTGACTACTAAGCCTGGTTTCCTGAACCTTCTAAGAATTCTATGAGCTTCCTGGTATTTTTTTAGTTAATTATTTGGGGACTTAAATTAGCTTTTATTGATTTATAGTGCTTACAATTAAGAAACTTAATGGATAAATGCAATAAGGCCTCAGGGAAAAAAGAACATGGGGCCCTGTGGAAAAGATGACTTATAAATATGGCCCGCAGTAAAGAAAGAGAAATTATCCCCTGTGGTCACTTGAAATGGTGTGTCCATTGAAGGCAAAGCTGGAGAGAACCACGTGACTTCTATTATAAAAACGAAATGAAGAGATTAAGAAATGTTTTTCACTTATCCATTATATGTTTATTGATTTGAGGTTACCATGAGGCTTGCAAATGGTATAACTCATTATTGTAAACTGATGACAACTTAACACTGATTGCAAAAAGAAACTAACATGTAAGTAAGAAGAACTAATAAAAGCTCTATACTTTATCACCCTGCTTTTTAACTTTTTATTGTTTCTGTTTCTGTTTTATTGTACTGTCTATGTCTTCAGAAGTTGTTGTAGTTAGTTTTGAATTGTTCATGTTTTAGTCTTTCTACTTAAGATATGAGTAGTTTATGTATCACCATTACAGAGTTATAATATTCGGTTTTCTGTATCCTTACTATTACCAGTGAGTTTTGTACCTTCAGATAATTTATTATTGTTCATTAATGTCCTTTTTTTCAGACTGAAGAACTCCTTTTAGCATTTCTTCTAGAACAGGTCTAGTGTTGATGAAATCCCTCAGCTTTTGTTTGTCTAGGAAACTTTTTATTTCTCCTTCATGTTTGAAGGATATTTTCACCAGATATACTATTCTAGGGTAAGGTCATAGGTCATGTCACTCTCTTCTGGCCTGTAAGGTTTCCACTGAAAAGTCTGCTGCCAGGTTATTGGAGCTCTATTATATGTTATTTGTTTCTTTTCTCTTGCTGCTTTTAGGATCCTTTATCCTTGACCTTTGGGAGTTTGATTATGAAATTTCTTGAGGTAGTCTTCTTTGGCTTAAATGTTCTTGGTGTTCTATAAACTTCTCGTAATTGAATATTGATATCTTTCTCAAGGTTTGGGAAGTTTGCTGTTATTATCCTTTTGAATAAACTTTCTATCCCTATCTCTTTCTCTCCTTCCTCTTTAAGGCCAATAACTCTTAGATTTTCCCTTTTGAGACTATTTTCTAGATCTTGTAGGCATGCTTCATTCTTTTTTATTCTTTTTTCTTTTGTCTCCTCTGACTGTATATTTTCAATTAGCTGGTCTTCAAGCTCACTAATTCTTTCTTCTGCTTGATAAGTTCTACTATTAAGAGACTGATACCCAATTTCGTTTCTCAACTCCAGAATTTCTGCTTGACTTTTTTAGTTATTTGAATCTCTTTGTTGAATTTATCTGATAGGATTCTAAATTCCTTTTCTGTGTTTTCTTGAATTTCATTGAGTTTCCTCAAAACAGCTATTGAATTCTCTATTTGAAAGGTCACATAGCTCTGTCTCTCTGGGATTAGTCCCTGGTGCTTCATTTAATTCATTTGGCGTGGACATGTTTTCCTGGATGATCTTGATGCTTATGGATGTTTGTTGGTGTCTGGGCATTAACGAGTTATATATTGCATGTAGTCTTCGCAGTCTGGGCTTATCTGTATATGTCCTTCCTGGGAAGGCTTTCCAGGTACTTGAAAGAGCTTGGGTATTGTGATCTAAATTTTTGGCCACTACAGCCATATAGCCACTACAGCCATATATAGGGTGCCTTAGGGGGCACCCCGAGCCCAGTAACACTAATTCTTGTAGACTCCTAGAGATACCACCTTGGTGGTCTTTGATAAGATCCGGACAAATACCCTGGATTATCAGGCAGTGACTGTTATAGTCTTCCCTTACTTTCTCTCAAACGCACAGAGTCTCTCTATGTGCTGAGCTGCCTGGAGCTGGGGGAAAGGTGACAGAAGGCCACTCCTGTGGCCATCACCACTAGGACTGCACTGGCTCAGACTTGAAGCTAGCATAGAATTGGGTCTCACCCAAGGCCTGCTGTTGCCACTACCCGGCTACCACCCATGTTCACCCAAGGCCTTAGATCTCTATAATCAGCAGGTGGTGAAGCAAAACAGGCTTGTATCCTTTAGAACAAGGAGTTCCCCCAGGCTCCAAGCAGGTACAGAGGTACTGACTAGGAGCCAGGGACTAGAGTCAAAAACCTTAAAAGTCTACCTGGTGCTCTATTCTACTGCAGCTAAGCTTGTATACCTGAACCACAAGACAAAGTCCTTCCTGTTGTTTCCTCCTCTTTCCACAGGCAGAGGAGTCTCTCCCCATGGCCGCCAGCACCACAGGCCAACAGGGAGTACTGCCAGTACCGATGTTTGCTTAAGGCCTAAGGGCTCTTCATTCAGCTTGTGGTGAATGCTGCCTGGCCTAGGACTCACCCTTCAAGGCAGTGGTGTCCCCTCTGGCCCACAGCAGGTCCAGAAATGCCATCTAAAAGCCAAGGCCTGAAATCAGAGACCCTAAGAGCCCACATGGTGATCTAGCTCACTGAGGATGAACTGATACCTAAGCCACAAGACAAAGTCCCCTTTACTCTCCTCCTGGTTTTCTCAAGCAGAAGTTGTCTCTCCTCATAGCCACCGCAGCTGTAAATGTGCTGAGTTTCACCTGAAGCCAGCACGTCTCAGAGTCTCACACAAAGTCTATGGTATGTTCTACTTGGCTATTGCTGCTGATTAGTGATGGTCCAAGGGCTCTCTAGTTGCCAGGTAATGAATCCTGTCAGGACTGTGTCCTTCCCTTCAAGGAAAAATATTCCCTTCTGATCCAGGGTGTGTCTAGAAACGTCATCCAGAAGCTAGGGCCTGGAATAGGGGCCTTATGACTCTACGTAGTGCCCTCTCCTACTGTGCCTAAGTTGGTATCCAACTTGCAGAAGAAAGTCCTCTTTACTCTTCCCTCACCTCTCAAGTGGAAGGAAGGGGTCTCTTTTGGAGCTGCGAGCTGCACTGCCAGGGGCTGTGGGAGGGGCACTTGTCTACTTTGGCCAGTGTCTCACTAGGTTGTGTGCCCCCCAAGTCCACTGGCTCCAAGCCCAGCACAGCATTGGGACCTCTTTAGGAGTTACAGTCTTTATGGTCTAGTTTGTCTTTCAAGTTTATTTAGGACCCCAGAGCACTCCAGCCTGTGGTGATGAGGCTGGCCAAAACTCAAGTTCTGACTGCTGAGGTGGTTGATTCTCTTCTGACTAGGGCTGGTCTAAATGCCTTCTCTTTGGGTGCCAGCTGAGCTCTGCCCAGCATTGTGTTCGACTGTGACAGGGTAGCACTGAGTTCCAATGCAGTCTCACAATCACTACACTCTCCCTCTCTGAAGCACCACACCATACCACGTGGCTGCTGCTAGGGGATAAAGGAGGGGTGGCTTCAGCAATTCAAGACTGTCTTTTCTACCCTCTTCAGTACCTCTCTCAGTGATATGAAGTTAAAATCAGGTACTGTGATTACTCACTTAATTTTGCGTTCTTATGAAGGTGTTTTTCATGTAGATAGTTGTTCAATGTGATGTTCCTGCAGAGAGGATGACTGGTGGAGGATTCTATTTGGCCATCTTGCTCCACCCTTTTATCCCAGAGCTTTTATCCCACAAACTAAAGGATTGTGGATTTGGGAGTGGGGGAAGATAGGATGCCTTTAGCAGTGTTGGAAACTTAAAGAAATAGTATGACAAGCTCAAAATATTAGAATCTTGATTCAAGGCACAGGCAAAAGAAAAAAATCAGGAACTCTTTAAAGCTGTATTAAAATAATCTTTTATCTATTAGAGCTGCAGGGCTAAGATAGTTTTTAAAAAAATCAAACTCAGCATTTCATCCTGCAGTTTTCTGAAATAGTTATAATGCCCAATGAATTCACCTGGTCTGTTGTCCAATGTCCAATGAATTCACCTGGTCTCTTTAGGGAAGTTAAAGTACTGGTAGGGAATAATGGCATTGGAATGGGGGGATATTGGAAGCTATGACCCACACAGTACCCTGACCTACACATCTACCACAACATCCCTGGCAGGAGAGGCAAATTTTCTTTCCTGACATTGAAGCCATTTCTTCCTTGCTTGAAGACTCTGTAATGACTCAGGTTGTAGCATGTTTTAAAAAAGGAATCCAGTTCTCACTCTCATCATGTTCTACCCAAGTGCAAACATATAATTAAGATGCCACAGGGAATAAAATGAAAACTCAGACCCTGGAAGAAAAGGCTTAGTTACAGAAAGAAACTTGTAGAATATTAATAATTTACAAACTTGAAGAACATGTGCAGGAATGAATTTTGAGAACACCCGACCACAAAAGGAGAAAGTTGATGCAAAATTGGGGTGAACATATAATATGGATACTATTGCTACATCTTGGCATCACCAGTGGGGAATGGTTGCAATTATTATATTATGTGCTTTAGGGGGCACTCCAAGCTCAGTAACACTTGAGTTCTTGTAGACTCCTAGAGATACCACCTTGGTGGTCAGCTGGTCCATCTAAACCTGTATTCAACAGTGGCCCAGCATTTATGAAGTTGAGATGCCATAAATACCTTGACATGTAATATGCAAGAAGGAATGCAGAATTCAAAGAGATAGGAATGTTGGAGTAAATTTATCATGTCTTGTGAGCTACTCATTTAAGAAAACTCATATGGCTGTTTTTCCTAACAATGCATCGAAAAATATTCTGTTGTGGAGAATACCAGGATCTTGGAAAGTATTTGGAAATTATATCCTATATGCCAGGGATGGTAATAAAAGTCACCACAGTTGACATTGGCTTCCTTATTTCAAAGGAAATGCTGGCATCCCCATGGGACCAAGGCCAGGTTCATTACGTATCATCTAGAGGCAAGATAATGTAATGGGTGACAGGACCTGAAAAAAAATCATAGGTGACTTCCCATGGACAAGACGATGCTGTACTACTTTCATCATCCTTGAGGGTTATGTCAGTGGTCTGGTTTTATGCCATAATTTAGTTTACCAGAGTCCTGATCATCTTACCACACAGGACATCATGGTTGTGCAATAAGGTGATAACTTCATGCTAAGAGATGCTAAAGAAACATAAACTAACAGCCCCCTAAATTTCTTGATAAGACATGCTAGCAGGTTGGAGGTAATGATCCCATGAAAACGTAGGGGCCTGTCATTTTAGCAGACTCTCTGGGGGAATGACCTGGCATATGTCAATACACCTGGAAGAGAAGGACAAGTAGCTGCATCTTGTACACAACACAAACTTAATAGTTCTTTGGATTATGGTGGTAAAATATGCATCTGAACATGATTTTCTGACCCACTAACCAAATGATACAAAAAACTGACAACTTCCCACACTAAACAAGTAGAAACTTTTAAACTTTAGCATATATAAAAATCACCAAGAGAGTTTGTTGAGGCAGATTTCTGGTTTAAACATTTCAGATGCTTCTTACCTCTGGAGTTTGATTCAGTAGAATTGTGCTCAATAATTTACATTTCAAATAAGTTTTAACATGATACGGATGCTGCTGGTCCAGGAACCACAATTTGGGAAACATTGTCCCAGAATAAGAGAAAGTTATTCTGCTTCTTTAGGCTATAATGTAAAACTTTACTACTTATGATCTAGCAGATCAAGTGATGCTAAAGTATTTGCGTCAAGGTAGAATGCCGTATAGAACCTGTGGCAAGCCACGACTGGAAGATCAAAGAGGTGGCCCCAACAGTTTGGAGACAAAGACAAGCCCTTTTTTGGCATTTAATAATTTCACCATTGTGAGAAAACTCATGGGCCCTGGTAGAGACTGTACACTTAATCAAAGGAAGTAACAAGCCTAGAAAAGTTAAGTAATTTTATTTATGTTAATAAATGGCTTAATTCCCAAATGGTTAGATTTCAAATCTATCATCTCATCAGTACAATTTCCTGCCTCTCTGAGATACTGCATGTCAGGCTTGGCTTATATTTGTGGTTATAATAAGATAACTGGCCTATCACTGCCTCTCTATGATATATTTGACAATGAAATATTTCAGATTTTGTATAATTTCAAAGGATGTACATCCTTGAGTCCAAATAAGAATTTTAGCTCTGGCTTATCTTTGGGCTTCATTTTTCTTACCTGTAAAACAAGAAGCTTGATTTGATATTATAACTTTATCCTAGTTCTAAATTTTTATGAGTATACTTCTCAGGTCTTTTATGTATGCTATGTATCTATTCCCCCCAAATCCTAGATTCTTCATCAATATTTGCAATGCTTCCAAATGTTATGAGCACTTTACATTTAATTCTTGCTGTGCCATATTAACAGTGACAAACTATAAAATAAAAAAGGACTATTTTTCCTGCAGTTTTCAATTGCATTAATCACCTTTCTTTAAAAGCTCCGGTGAGTTTTCCCATATTTGAACTTAAGATAATTTATACTTTTTTCTTTTCCCATATACTTTATATCTTACAGCACTAAATCCATTAGTCTCCAGACTGCTACAAAAGACTTTCCCCACCTAATGAGCTAAACTTAATACAGCAATGACACGTTCTATTCTATCGGCTGTAAATACTTGCTAATATTAACAAAAGCTCAGGAGTCTCCACTCAAAAACTCTCAAGACAAATTCAGATGGTGACATTTTCTTCCATAATTCTTTTATTCTGTACCCATTTAAGTGATTTTCAGAGCCTACTAAATGTCATCTAGGTTACCTAAAACTTGAGAAACTATTTTGAAGAGATTTTTTAAATGCAATTATACCTCTATTTGACAACACCATCTGCTCCTAGCATCTTACTTTGTCAGCTTCCGGTTCAGTTAACTCCTTTATCACTGCAATTACCTGAATGCTGATGGATCTTCACGACACAAACCAATGAGACTACAAAAAATTAGGGATGTATATACCCTTATAAGGGTCAAAATTACCAGGAACTCAATTATAATAAGCCCAATATTTCTGTTTCTTGGGTGAGAAGCTATCAACTTAGAAATCCATTACTTAGTAAGTATGGCATGATTTTACTTCTGCATTTTCTTGGGAGACTGATATATTGTTTTAGGAAGACCAAAATGAAGCACTACTTGTTGTTATGAGAGAACTGTTAAGTTTTTTTTGTTACTTATATCTACAATATTGGGAAGTATGGCAGACTACCACAGCATCACCCTGACAATGAAGAGGGTAATTCTCCCTTCACAAAAGGAGAATACCCAAAGTCTTGTTTTCCCCAAAACACTTCAGACAAAAGGATTTCTGAATCTTCATCCAAATGTGGGGATTAAGGGTAGTGCCAGGACTTAAGATTACAGTGTTAATCACAGGACTGTGATGAAGTTATTGTCCCTTAAGTAAGACTTTTTGGAGATAATCAGAGAAATTTGAATCTGGACTGAATATTAGATGATGTTGGAAGAGTATTATTAATTTTTCTTAATATATAATAATCATAATACAATTAGTCGGGGTAAAGTTTATATTTTTAGAACATTTATCAAACATATTTAGGAAAAAACTATCAATGTCTACAACATCCTTGTAAATAGTTCAGCAAAAAATAAATAGTTGGTAGGTGGGGAGAGAAAGGGAGAAAGAGAAAGAACGAAGAACGACAAAATGTTAATAATTGCTGATGTTAGCAACTGTTGAAACTATTGTAGTAGGCCTTACAGGTAATAATTATGAAGAGCTATACTAATCCTACCCAGGAATTGTCATGACCTCAAGATTATGTTCAGCTCTATTAGGCTAAGAAGCTACCACTGACAGCCTGTACATTGCAGTCTTCACCTTGTACCCCCAAAAATGTGTATCCTAAAGAACTACACTAAAATATCACTGCTAAAATGAAAGAACAGGGCATGTTGAGACTTCATAGGCAAAATGTTAACTATGGACTCAATTCCTCTTCATAGAGATCCAAATTTATTTGGTAAAATGGTATAGAGCTTCATCCTTTCTAACAACTTCTGGATATTCAGTCTATTAGCAGCCTAACACCCATCTTAGTAGAAAAGTAGCCACCATTTACACTAACTAGATTTTTTAACATGTCCAAACTGGTTCAGACAAGAGAGAGAACTGACAGCAAGACTAAAATTTGTATATATTATATTCTCTCCAACTATACTGCAATGTGTTCAGCTTCAATAATACAATATAGGTATTTTAGCATGTCATGAATGATTCATTCTTTGACCTTTTAGACTACTACATAATTGTGGATCTAGAAGACATTTTAATGTATCCTGAAACCCTGAACAAAATATTGCTAATGTTCATTTGTTATTGGCCTGCTCCCAAGAACGCTAACTCTACACCAAGTTTAAGAAATATATAGTTGGGGTGGTTCCAAGATGGCCGAATAGAAACAGCTCCAGGCTACAGCTCAGGGCGTGAGAGACTCAGAAGACTGGTGATTTCTGCATTTCCAACTGAGGTACCAGGTTCATCTCACTGGGGCATGTCAGACAGTGGGTGTCAGACAGTGGGCAGGACCGCAGGTGCAGCCCACCAAGCCAGAGCCAAAGCAGGGCGAGGCATCGCCTCACCCGGGAAGCACAAGGGGTAAGGGAATTCCCTTTCCTAGCCAAGGGAAACCATAACACATGGCACTTGGAAAATCAGGTCACTCCCACCCTAATACTGTGCTTCTCCAAGGGTCTTAGCAAACGGCACACCAGGAGATTATATCCCGCTCCTGGCACAGAGAGCCCCACGTACAGGGGGCCTCCCTCATTGTTAGCACAGCAGTCTGAGGTCTAACTTCAAGGCAACAGCCAGGCTGGGGGAGGGGCGCCTGCCACTGCTGAGGCATGAGTAGGTAAACAAAGTGGCCAGGAAGCTCAAACTGGGTAGAGCCCACTGCAGCTCAAGGAGGCCTGCCTGCCTCTGTAGACTCCACCTCTGGGAACAGGGCATAGCCAAACAAAAGGCAGCAGAAACCTCAGCAGATTTAAATCTCCCTGTATGACAGTTTGAAGAGAGTAGTGGTTCTCCCAGCATGGAGTTTAAGATCTGAGAATGGACAGACTGCCTCTGCAAGTGGGTCCCTGACCCCCGAGTAGCCTAACTGGGAGGCATCCCCCAGTAGGGGCAGACTGACACCTCGCATGCCTGGGTACCCCTCTGAGATGAAGCTTCCAGAGGAGCAATCAGGCAGCAACATTTGCTGTTCAGCAATATTCACTTTTGTGCAGCCTCCACTGCTGATACCCAGGCAAACAGGGCTTGGAGCGGACCTCCAGTAAACTCCAACAGACCTGCAGCTGAGGGTCCTGACTCTTAGAAGGAAAACTAACAAACAGAATGGACATCCACACCAAAACCCCATCTGTACGTCACCATCATCAAAGACCAAAGGTAGATGAAACCACAAAGATGGAGAGAAAACAGAGCAGAAAAGCTGAAAATTCTAAAAATCAGAGCACCTCTCCCCCACCAAAGGAATGCAGCTCCTTGCCAGCAACAGAACAAAGCTGGAAGGAGAATGACTTTGACAAGTTGAGAGAAGAAGGCTTCTCAGACAACGAAACTTCTCCAAGACAAAGGAGGAAGTTCGAACCCATCACAAAGAAGCTAAAAACCTTAAAAAAGATTAGACAAATGGCTAACTAGAATAACCAATATAGAGAAGTTCTTAAATGACCTGATAGAGCTGAAAACCGTGGCATGAGAACTACGTGACAAATGCACAAGCTTCAGTAACCGATTTGATCAACTGGAAGAAAGGGTATCAGTGATTGAAGATCAAATGAATGAAATGAAGCGAGAAGAGAAGTTTAGAGAAAAAAGAGTAAAAAGAAGTGAACAAAGCCTCCAAAAAATATGGGACTACGTGAAAAGACCAAATCTACGTCTGACTGGTGTACCTGAAAGTAACAGAGAGAATGGAATCGAGTTGGAAAACACTCTGCAGGATATTATCCAGGAGAACTTCCCCAAACTAGCAAGGCAGGTCAACATTCAAATTCAGGAAATACAGAGAATGCCACAAAGAAACTCCTCGAGAAGAGCAACACCAAGACACATAATTGTCAGATTCAACAAAGTTGAAATGAAGGAAAAAATGTTAAGGGCAGCCAGAGAGAAAGGTCGGGTTATCCACAAAGGGAAGCCCATCAGACTAACAGTGGATCTCTTGACAGAAACTCTACAAGGCAGAAGAGAGTGGGGGCCAATATTCAACATTCTTAAAGAAAAGAATTTTCAAGTCAGAATTTCATATCCAGCCAAAATAAGCTTCATAAGTAAAGGGGAAATAAAATCGTTTACAGACAAGCAAATGCTGAGAGATTTTGTCACCACCAGGCCTGCCTTACAAGAGCTCCTGAAGGAAGCACTAAACATGGAAAGGAACAACAGGTACCAACCACTGCAAAAACATGACAAAATGTAAAGACCATCGATGCTAGGAAGAAATTGCATCAACTAACAAGCAAAATAACCAGCTAACATCATCATAACAGGATCAAATTCACACATAACAATGTTAACCTTAAATGTAAATGAGCTGAATGCTCCAATTAAAAGTCACAGACTGGCAAATTGAATAAAGAGTCAAAACACATCAGTGTGCTGTATTCAGGAGACCCATCTCATGTGCAGAGACACATATATACTCAAAATAAAGGGATGGAGGAAGATCTACCAAGCAAATGGAAAACAAAAAAAAGGCAGGGGTTGCAATCCTAATCCCTGATAAAACAGACTTTAAACCAACAAAGATCAAAAGAGACAAAGAAGGTCATTACATAATGGTAAAGGGATCAATTCAGCAAGAAAAGCTAACTATCCTAAATATGTATTCACCCAATACAGGAGCACCCAGATTCATAAAGCAACTCCTTAGAAATTTACAAAGAGACTTAGACTCCCACACAATAATAATGGGAGACTTTAACTCCCCACTGTCAACATTAGACAGATCAACGAGACAGAAAGTTAACAAGGATATCCAGGAATTGAACTCAGCTCTGCATGAAGCGGACCTAACAGACATCTACAGAACTCTCCACCCCAAATCAACAGAATATACATTCTTCTCAGCACCACATTGCACTTATTCCAAAATTGACCACATACTTGGAAGTAAAGCACTCCTCAGCAAATGTAAAAGAACACAAATAATAACAAAATGTCACTGAGACCACAGTGCAATCAAATTAGAACTCAAGATTAAGAAACTCACTCAAAACTACTCAACTACATGGAAACTGAACAACTTGCTCCTGAATGACTACTGGGTACATAACGAAATGAAGGCAGAAATAAAGATATTCTTTGAAACCAGTGAGAACAAAGATACAACATACCAGAATCCCT
>NW_012116400.1:3174008-3175054 GCF_000951035.1 Colobus angolensis palliatus
CATCAGAGAATATTATAAACACGTCTATGCAAATAAACTAGAAAACCTAGAAGAAATGGATAAATTCCTGGACATATACACTTTCCCAAGACTAAACCAGGAAGAAGTTGAATCCCTGAATAGACCAATAACAGGCTCTGATATTGAGGCAAAATTTAATAGCCTACCAACCAAAAAGTCCAGGACCAGAAGCATTCACAGCTGAATTTTACCAGAGGTACAAGGAGGAGCTGGTACCATTCCTTCTGAAAATATTTCAATCAATAGAAAAATATAGAAACCTCCCTAACTCATTTTATGAGGCCAGCATCATCCTGATACCAAAGCCTGGCAGAGAAACAACAGAAAAAGGGAATTTTAGACCAATAACCCTGATGAACATCGATGCAAAAATTCTCAATAAAATACTGGCAAATGAATCCAGCAGCACATCAAAAAGCTTATCCACCATGATCAAGTGGGCTTCATCCCTGGGATGCAAGGCTGGTTCAACGTATGCAAATCAATAAACGTAATCCAGCATATAAACAGAACCAAAGACAAAAACCACATGATTATCTCAATAGATGCAGAAAAGGCCTTTGACAAAATTCAACAGCCCTTCATGCTAAAAACAATAAATTCGGTATTGATGGAACATATCTCAAAATAATAAGAGCTATTTATGACAAACCCACAGCTAATATCATAATGAATGGGCAAAAACTGGAAACATCCCCTTTGAAAACTGGCAGAAGAGAGGGATGCCCTCTCTCATCACTCCTATTCAACATAGTGTTGGAATTTCTGGCCAGGGAAATCAGGCAGGAGAAAGAAATAAAGGGTATTCAATTAGAAAACAGGAAGTAAATTGTCCCTGTTTGCAGATGATATGATTGTGTATTCAGAAAACCCCATAGTCTCAGCCCAAAATCTTAGGCTGATAAGCAACTTCAGCAAAGTCTTAGGATACAAAATCAATGTGCAAAAATCACAAGCGTTCTTATACACCAATAACAGACAGAGAGCTGAATCATGAGTGAACTCCCATTCACAATTGCTTCAAA
>NW_012116400.1:3175880-3176283 GCF_000951035.1 Colobus angolensis palliatus
CATGAGTGAACTCCCATTCACAATTGCTTCAAATAGAATAAAATACCTAGGAATCCTACTTACAAGGGATGTGAAGGACCTCTTCAAGGAGAACTGCAAACCACTGCTCAATGAAATTAAAGAGGGCACAAACAAATGGAAGAACATTCCATGCTCATGGATAGGAAGAATCAATATCATGAAAATGGCCATGCTGCCCAAGGTAATTTATAGATTCAATGTCATCCCAATCAAGCTACCAATGACTTTCTCCACAGAATTGGAAAAAACTACCTTAAAGTTCATATGGAACCAAAAAAGAGCCCACATGCCAAGACAATCCTAAGTCAAAAGAACAAAGCTGGAGGCATCATGCTACCTGACTTCAAACTATACTACAAGGCTACAGTAACCAAAACAGCAT
>NW_012116400.1:3177463-3181696 GCF_000951035.1 Colobus angolensis palliatus
CTTTGTAGGCACAGGGATGTAGCTGGAAACCATCATTCTCAGCAAACTATTGTAAGAACAGAAAACCAAACACTGCATGTTCTCACTCATAGGTGGGTATTGAATGAGAACACTTGGACACAGGAAGTGGTACATCACACACCGGGGCCTGTCGTGGAGTGGGAGGAGTGGGGAGGGATAGCATTAGGATATATACCTAATGTAAATGATGAGTTAATGGGTGCACCACACCAATATGGCACATGTATACATATGTAACAAACCTGCACTTTGTGCACATGTACCCTAGAACTTAAAGTATAATTAAAAAAAGAAGAAAAAGAAATATATAGTTGATTTAACTCAGATAGGAAACTGAGACAGACCATCTTCCTTCAAGATGTCTAGATGGATTCACAAAATGTCACCACCACCTTGAGTTGATATCCTTCTAGTTCCCTCTAAGGACACTTAATCCTTCCTAAGATTTTCAGGGCATAAATACTGCTTTATTATATATTTTTCTAACTTAACTACTCCAATAACTAACTTGTATATAAAAACCTAAGCATATCATTGATCAGAAATATAAAAGATCTTCAGATACTTTAAGACCAATTTATAACTGTCCCCATTCATAGTTTTACTGTATATACAGTTATACTTCATCATTTATGTAGATTCCTTCTGCAGAGTTGCAATAGTGATATCTTCCCAATGACGCAAGGACACTCACCCATCACGGTTCAGTAGTATTCTGGTAAACTAGCGTACACACACTCCACTCATATTTGTAATACTTATTCATTTTGGTGATGCACATCTCTCCATGATGGCCAGTTTCAAGTTACAAAGAGTTTAGCCACCTGCTCACAAAATTCCTGAGTAATTACCTTTCCCAAGTTGATACACATCACCTCTAGCATCCCACTAGTTCTGAGCCTACTTCTTCTGACTTATCAGTACAGAACCAAACCATATAAGCTAGTAGCTCTCATTAAATATCAAAGCCATATTTCAGATCTGTCTATGACACCAAACAAGACCCAGGTATCTCAATTCATTTTCATTCGCTGACTCATTAACTCAACAAATAGAGTGTTTGGGTTCCAACATAATCAGCATTTGTAGCCAACACATAACTCCGTGAATCATGAGAAAATCTATCAGACACAGTGCTTTTTTCTCCCCTGTCAATTTCCATGTATGAAAATTAAATATTCAAATAGCTTATTTTTCAGTTTTATCATCTATAAAATGAAATAGTTATACAGCAACAACATATCTATACCTGTAGATAATAGATGTAATTACAGAAAGATAAAAATAGACTTGAAGAATACTGATATGATCTGGCTCTGTGTTCCCACCCAAATCTCATGTTGAATTGTAATCCCCAGTGTTGGATGAGGGACTTGGTGGGAAGTGATTGGACCATGCAGGTAGATTTCCGCCTTGCTGTTCTCTTGATAGTGAGTGAGTTATCACAAGATCTGGTTGTTTGAAAGTGTGTAGCACTTCCCTCTTCACTCTTGCTCTCTCTCTCCTGCCAGCTATGTAAAGATGTGCTTGCTTCTCCTTCCCCTCTTCCTTCTGCAATGATTGTACATTTTCGGAGGCCTCCCCAGCCATGCCTTCTGTACAGCCTGCGTAACTGTGAGTCAATTAAACACCCTTTAAAAATAAACTACCCAGTCTCACGTAGTTCTTTATTGTGATGTGAGAACAGATAATATAAGTACACATTTTCCAAATGTAACATAATATGTCCCTTGCTACACACTTGTCTACAATGTGACCTTCCCCCTCAAGGTCACATTATCAATATGTTGCATCTTTGTCCTCTCACTTTCATTCTGAGCAGATTCTGTGAGCTGCTTGGGCCAACAGAGTATGGAGAAAGTAACACTGTACTCTAGCCTCTGACTGGGTTTTTATTCCTTTCCTTATATTCATCATCATGGGAGACTTTAATGGTTACACTGATAAGTGACCAAAAGATATGGAAATCCCATATGTAAGACATTGAATGATTAGTTGTTCAGTAAGTATTGAAATGATTCCACTCTCAAGGAAGTTTCTGAGACAGGTTTAGAGTACATGTCCTTTGAGTCATAGAGCTTCATAAGGACAAGATGGTACATTCCACATTCACCACTGTATCCCTAGGGTTTAGCATTACATCTGGCAGTTAGTGGGCATTTAAAGTATATTTGGTGAATAAGTGAATGAACACATTGACCCAGGAAGTATATTTCAATAAGATAGAGGCCTACATAGGAATAAGTATCTCTTTTATTCCTCGAAGAAGGTGGGTTAGGGGTTTTCAGCAAGGTTTAGCCACTTGGAAATTGTGAGACATTACATAAAGATCAACTCTGGGAACTTTAAGTCAAGAAGAAAAACAGGAATCAACCAGAATTGTAAAAGTCACCCCAGATCAAGGAGAGGAGAATGGTGGCAAGCAGCCCCCATGACAGCACCTAGTTAAGAGAAGTGAGTGAGACAGGCAGAGAGCCTCTCTCTGCAACTTAACTTGCCACTAGGGATCTGAGCAACCCAGGCTGAGGAAGAACATTTTGCTTCTCCCAAGTCCTGGAACTAACTTGTGGAGAGCCCTGGAGACACTATAAGGGAAAGACACTTGGAAAAGCTGCAGACATTTTCCCAGACCCAGGACCAAGAACAGGATGCCATTTTTTAATCTGGGCACATCCAAATTCAGCTATTACTTGTACACCCAGCAGCGTGGCTACACAGGCATCTTAGTCTCAGGCCAGAGATTGGAGCACCTGCTCTGGAGTAGGGTGGGGCCCTCCACAGCCAGAACTGTGGAAAGCACCTCAGCAGCAGGGCTAAAATTGTGCTTTACCCTGTTGCAAGCCTGGAGCAGGAGGAGAGCTGCTACATCTACAGTTAGAACCAGCTTGATGACGTGGAACTGATCTATATGTACCATTGCTGGGTACTCCACCCTGCTTTCCTGAGATCGTAGTACAGCGTGAGGCCCTCTCTGTTCTACCCCTAGGCAGAAATCCAGGCATCTGGGGCACCTACTTTCCTGGAACAGTAGCCTGAACTGCCCCATCCTTCCTACACATAAATCATGATGCAGTGAGACTCTCTCTGCGCCACACAAAGGCAGATCTCCAGGCACTCAGGGCTCCAGATCACTTGGATAAGGAGCCTGAGCTATCCCACCCTTCCTGTGCATAGATCCTGGTGTTGGAGGGTGGGATCTTTGCTCCATGCCCAGGCAGATCTTTAGGCATCTGGAGCACCTACTCTTCTAGATTAGAGGTTTAGATAATCTTCCATCCCTGTTCAGAGAACTTGGAGCTGAGGTAGTTTCCCAGCCCCACAACTAGGCACACTTCTCAGTGTTTGGTGGCTGCCCACTGGATTTTTTCTCAGTGCTATTGCCTGTGCCTGCCATTGGAGGACCCTCAAGCAGACCTGTTTGGTATGGCCCTGCCCGTCATTGCCCCCACTCCCCTTGGGGCTAAGCAGGGAGCTCAGGACACTATAAATTACATGAATCAGCCCACTGCCCAAGGTAACAGAGAACTTCTGCCAGTAAACAAGGGTTAAGTATATACCCAGCCACATTTGCCACAGTTGGCTTTTACCTGTAAGCACCATCTATGGGCTTGTTGGTTGAACTCTATAGCTCCATAGAACACCTGCCAAAAGAAATGCATATGGCTATAGAAGCAAATCCAAAACACCCTACCCAGCATTCTCTATGGTCACACTCCCTAAGGAGAGGGGAAATGGGAAAAAAATAGCAACAAATGTATAGGGAAAAAAATAAAAATTTAAAATTCTACCCACAGGAAAATAACTCTAAAACTAGAATTACCAGTGTCTCCAGATGAGAAAGAATGAATGCAATAATTCTGGCATCATGAAAAATCTGAATGCAGTAACACCACCAAATAATTGTACTGGATCTCCAGCAATGATCCTTACCAAAATGGAAACTCAGAAATGACAGCATAAAGAATAAACAGCATGGATTTAAGGAAGGTCAATGAGATCTAAAACAAGGTTGAAAATCAACACAAAGAGCGTTTAAAGCAATCTAGGAAATAAGAGAAGAGATAAACATCTTAAAAAGAAATCAATCAGAAGCCTCTGGAATTTAAAAACTCACTTAGAGGCCGGGCGCGGTGGCTCAAGCCTGTAATCCCAGCACTTTGGGAGGCCGAGACAGGCGGATCACAAGGTCAGGAGATCGAGACCATCCTGGCT